>NC_134413.1:75944118-76084970 GCF_038048845.1 Mixophyes fleayi
CAGATATGACTTTTGACAGCCAGAAATATTAATGCACAATTAGGGAGGACACCCCAAAAACACTGAGGTGTGCTACAAATTATTTAGTAGATACTGCTGACAGATATGACTTTTGACAGCCAGAAATATTAATGCACAATTAGGGAGGACACCCCAAAAACACTGAGGAGTGCTAAAAATTATTGAGTAGATACTGCTGACAGATATGACTTTTGACAGCCAGAAATATTAATGCACAATTAGGGAGGACACCCCAAAAACACTGAGGTGTGCTACAAATTATTTAGTAGATACTGCTGACAGATATGACTTTTGACAGCCAGAAATATTAATGCACAATTAGGGAGGACACCCCAAAAACACTGAGGAGTGCTAAAAATTATTGAGTAGATACTGCTGACAGATATGACTTTTGACAGCCAGAAATATTAATGCACAATTAGGGAGGACACCCCAAAAACACTGAGGAGTGCTAAAAATTATTGAGTAGATACTGCTGACAGATATGACTTTTGACAGCCAGAAATATTAATGCACAATTAGGGAGGACACCCCAAAAACACTGAGGAGTGCTAAAAATTATTGAGTAGATACTGCTGACAGATATGACTTTTGACAGTCAGAAATATTAATGCACAATTAGGGAGGACACCCCAAAAACACTGAGGAGTGCTAAAAATTATTGAGTAGATACTGCTGACAGATATGACTTTTGACAGCCAGAAATATTAATGCACAATTAGGGAGGACACCCCAAAAACACTGAGGAGTGCTAAAAATTATTGAGTAGATACTGCTGACAGATATGACTTTTGACAGCCAGAAATATTAATGCACAATTAGGGAGGACACCCCAAAAACACTGAGGAGTGCTAAAAATTATTGAGTAGATACTGCTGACAGATATGACTTTTGACAGCCAGAAATATTAATGCACAATTAGGGAGGACACCCCAAAAACACTGAGGAGTGCTAAAAATTATTGAGTAGATACTGCTGACAGATATGACTTTTGACAGCCAGAAATATTAATGCACAATTAGGGAGGACACCCCAAAAACACTGAGGTGTGCTACAAATTATTTAGTAGATACTGCTGACAGATATGACTTTTGACAGCCAGAAATATTAATACACAATTAGGGAGGACACCCCAAAAACACTGAGGAGTGCTAAAAATTATTGAGTAGATACTGCTGACAGATATGACTTTTGACAGCCAGAAATATTAATGCACAATTAGGGAGGACACCCCAAAAACACTGAGGTGTGCTACAAATTATTTAGTAGATACTGCTGACAGATATGACTTTTGACAGCCAGAAATATTAATGCACAATTAGGGAGGACACCCCAAAAACACTGAGGAGTGCTAAAAATTATTGAGTAGATACTGCTGACAGATATGACTTTTGACAGCCAGAAATATTAATGCACAATTAGGGAGGACACCCCAAAAACACTGAGGAGTGCTAAAAATTATTGAGTAGATACTGCTGACAGATATGACTTTTGACAGCCAGAAATATTAATGCACAATTAGGGAGGACACCCCAAAAACACTGAGGAGTGCTAAAAATTATTGAGTAGATACTGCTGACAGATATGACTTTTGACAGCCAGAAATATTAATGCACAATTAGGGAGGACACCCCAAAAACACTGAGGTGTGCTACAAATTATTTAGTAGATACTGCTGACAGATATGACTTTTGACAGCCAGAAATATTAATGCACAATTATGGGGGACACCCCAAAAGCGCTGGGGAGTGCCAAATATGAAGAAAAAATAATAAACCTCTATCCTCCTCTCTGCACTAGCGATTTTGGTTAGAGCAATTGCAAGAACAATATGGTATTCTCTGTCCCTGCTCTAATTAGCCTATGACTACACCCTGCTCTCTCCCTCTGTCAAATGGCGATGGATTGCTGTGGAGGCGTGTATTTATAAAGTTGAAGTATCGCGAGAACCGAGTCCCGAGATCCGACGACGTCACAATGACGTTCGGCCTCGATTTGGATTCGGAATGGGCGGGAGAGTACCGAGCTGCTCAGCTCGGTACTCGGATACCCAAAGTTCGGGTGGGTTCGGTTCTCGGAGAACCGGACCCGCCCATCTCTACATTAAACTGTACTTATGTTTAGATATTCACACTTCTGAAAGGTGTAGGAACCTACACGCGTTTCTGAATGCTAAAAATAATTCTTTCCTATGAACAGGAGGTACTTTTTCACACCATACCAGGAAATGAAAGGGCGATGCTATGAAAGTACACCTCTTTATAGATTCTGCAAAAAAAAAATGGAACATGTGAGAACACATAGTTTGATTCAGAATAATTAATTCATTAATTAGGTTTAATTGGTTGTACTTGGGGTGCTCTCAATAAACTCAGTGCTGTTAGTATCTGATGGTATGTAGAATATCTGCTGAAGTTAAAATCACCTGTTCAAATATATTCTAAAAACATGGTGCACATGGACCTGTATAGTATGCTGAACACAGGGCCGTAACTAGGGCTGTGCGATAGGGGCGACCGCCCAGGGCGCAACGCTGAAGGGGGGCACAATTTAGGAATATTTTAGGTTAATTTGGTTAAAATTGAGGGCTAGGGGGGCGGCATTTGTCTTTCTCGCCCAGGGCACTAGAATTCTAAGTTACGGCTCTGGCTGAACATGCTGGGAATCAGATCCCTCAGGGTAAGACTGGTCCACCTGTGTAAGTGGACACTGGGTAGAACCATGGATGGGCAAACCAAACGTGCCCAGGAGGACAGATATGGCCTATCAAGACGCAGGACAAAACCTGTTGTTTGCTTTTAAGTGATGCTGACTCTTCTAAAGTTGAGAACTGGCAACACACGTATACAGAAGACTTAAAAGTAGAGATGCTCAGGCTCGGTTCTCCAAGAACCAAGCCCACCTGAACTTTGCAGATCCAAGTAACGAGTCAAGCCGGCTCGGTAGTTACGCGCATCCTTGGAGCTGAAAGTGAGGCAAAACGTCATTGTTGCGTCATGGGATCTCGCAAGTTTTGGATTCTATAAGTACCGTTCTCCACGGCGATCCAAAGACACCGAAGGGGTAGCACGTTTCTTGGCAGTCTCTAGTGCAGTTGGGCAGCGTCATATCTAAACAGAAAGAGGAGGGGGTGGCAGTTTTCTTAAAAGTCTCCAGTGACATTCTACTGAGTTATAACTCTAACACAAACAGGAGAGGTCCATTGCTCCATTGCTAATTGTCATTGCTGAAATAGAAATAATAGGGCTTGCAGTGTTCTTTAAAATCTGCAGTCACATTGTACTGTGTCATATAGCTCACACACAAACAGGAGAGGTCCATTACTAATTGTCACTGCTGAAATAGAAATAATAGGGCTATCAGTAGTCTTCAAGATCTGCAGTCACATAGTACTGTGCTATAGCTCACCCAAAAATAGGAGAGGTGACAGTGTTTAGAACTGAAACAGAAATTCAAATATTAGGGCTGGTAGTGTTATTAAAAGTCTCCAGCAACATTTTACTGTGCCATAGTTCACCCAGAAACAGAAGAGGTGGCAGAATTCAGTGCTGAAACAGAAATTGTAATAATAGGGCTGTCAGTGTTTTTAAAAGTCCCCAGTGACATTCTATTGTGCCATAGATCATACAAAAACAGGAGGGGTGGCATTGTTCTTGTTATTCTCCAGTCTCAGTCATGATGATACTAATCCTTTTACCAAATGTCAAAATGTTGTGCTGACTCATCTGCATCACCACTGGGTATCTTGGGAAAGCTTCGCTTTTTCCTAGAAGCAGTTGCCAGAGAAACTGAAGGAGGAGACGTCGTTGTGTCATGTACCACTTGAGATGTCAGCTTGCTGACTAGGAGCTCATTGCATCTCTTGAGATCTGGGTCAGTTGGAAAGAAAGAGAAGACATAGCTCTTAAACCTAGGATCAAGCACAGTTGCCAAAATGTAGTGATCTGATTTCAAGATGCTGATAACTCTTGGATCCTGGCGAAGCGAATAAAGTACTTCATCTACAAGTCCAACATAGTTAGCGGAATTGCTTTGTTTCATTTCCTCCTTCAATTTCTCTAGCTGTTTTTCAAAAAGTCTAATAAGGGGAAACACTTGACTCAAGCCAACAGTGACTGCACTTTCTTCACAGGTGACTACTTAGAGTGGTTTCAGCACCTTCCACAACACGGAAAGTATTCTCCACTGCGCTGGACTAAACTACTCAAATTTGATTCTTTTTGCAGCAGCAGCAATCTCCTACATGCAGAATGCTGAAAATGTCACAAATTATTTCTGGACACAGACAGCATCTCCTGCATATCACTGTCATTTTTTAAAAAGCTCTGTACCACCAAGTTGATTGTGTGAACAAAACAGGGAATGTTATGGAATTGTCCCGACTGTAAAGCTCTCAAAATATTGGTGGCGTTATAACAAATTACATATCATCAGGAGAGTCCAAGCATGATAAGCCATGTTGCAATGACATCCTTTAGTTTTTCAAACAGGTTGTCAGCGATATGCCTCTTAGTGTAGCCAGTGATACACAGAGTAGCCTGCCTCGGAATAATCTGGTGTTGTTGGCTACATACTGCTGCTGTTCCTGCTGTTGAAGGCAATTCACCAATCCAATGGGCTGTCACAGTCATATAATCTTTAGTTTGCCCAGTTTCGACTCAACGGCGTCCCCTCCTTCAGTTTCTCAGGCTACTTCTGCTAGGAAAAAACTAAGCTTTTCTAAGAGACCTAAGGATAATTCAGCAAAACATTTTGACATTTGGTCTGGTCTAAAAGAATTGCCCAAAAATCATGGCAGCTCAGTCGTATAATGAACTACAAGTTCAACGAGGGAGGCCTTTACTGGCTTGTAGATCAAAGTACAGAGACTTCTGCAATGGTGGATTCCAGCGGGGATTAATTAGTATTGAGTGATGATGATGTACACACTGATGAGGGTGAGGATGATGACAATGTAGATTGCAGGTGCTGGTATCTAGCTCACAGAAGGAAGCTAGCTGATGCTGAAATGCTTAATAATATTTGGGTAAAATTTGCCAATTTTATATTTTTCTACAGTAAAGTTTCACCTTTATAAAATGTGTTTGTTTTTTTTTTTCTTTAAAAAGGTAAAAGCTTTTTTTTTACATTTTTGTTTTTGACATTTATGTTACAGAGACTTCTGTAATGGTGGTTTCCTGCGGGGTTGAATTAATATTGTGTTAGGATGAAGGTTGCTTTCAATCATCCTTTCAATTGGTTCTCTCTCATACGTGTGAACATATACTTTGTTTTTCACTGGGTTCACCATCTCCAACCCACTGAGGCACCTAGGATTGGTCTTGGTCTGATAAATGCAGGCATCCCGGGAGGGTCAGCGCTCGTCGCCATGTGTTAGCTGTAGAATTACCACAGTTATCCAAGTAACAGGTGGAGCGATCTAAGGAACCATAACTGATTTAATGACCCATTCTCAGTTTCACTGTACCATGTGCTCTGGGTGAGGGCGATCTCCTCGTCTTCATCTTCCAAAGCTTAGTCTGCAGGGGCCGGTAACTCACCCATTTGTTTTCTCAGGTCTCTTAGCTGTTATTTAAACTGGACATATTTATCATCCTGCCTCAGGGCCTCCTTTGTACTTTTCTTCGGAAACTCAGTGTAACTCTCGTGTACGAGCTCTATTAAATCCGGGATCTCATCCGGTGGGTCACATTTTAACTTAAGTATGGTCTCATCAATTGCGTCTATATATTGGTTTAAATCTCTGTTCAATGCAGCATATTCCAACATGACAGATTCCATGCTGCCCACATGTTTCATGTCACATTCTGTCTGAAGCAGATCTAATGCCACTCCAGTTGTAGTATCAATTCCTGTGTCTACATAAGTTTGGCAGTTCTTGAGGGATGAGAGGGAGGTATCCAGAGAGGGGAAGGAGATTAAAGATGCAGCACGAGCAGAAATGGTTTAATAATGTAGAGTTCATTGACAGCACTGTTAAACTTAAGGCAGCTAAGCTATTGGTAGCTTATTTTGTGGGTGCCCAAGCAAACCAAGCACTTGAGCCACAAAAGTGGCACTGCTTGTCGCTGGAGTGCTTGCTACTGTATGTCCTTTTCAACACAAATTACAGTTGTATATATGTATGTAGTAAAAAAAACTTTAATAAAAATAGATTATACAAAACAATAACAAGACTTAAAGAAAAATCTATACACAGTTACTATAAAGTATACAAATTATACATGTATTACTGAATATATAGAAATAATTATCGGAATACATTTTCCAACTAATGGTGGATTAAAAACATTTTGCTGAATTTCAAGGACTCGTTGGGCCTCCATGTTGGCCAAGACACAGAAGATGCCCAATACATAACATTTGGTGGACTGTGCCATTCACCATTCAGATTCGCTGATCCGCAGGCGTTAAACCACCAGCCGGCATCCTTAATTTCACTGCAGCTCTCGAACCTCATGTCACCGACAGGACACATCGGATGACAGTTGTCATGAGGGCTGTCCCAAGTGGTGAAGAAGCTGCCGTGCTGATTGGACCCTTTAATTTCCATGTCTCCAGGGAAGGCATCAAGATGAATGTACCATTATATTTTTTCACAAAGCCTAATTTTATGTAGTGATTGTCCCCCTGTCCTGTATCTTTACCCTTCCCACATATTGTTATACCACCCAGGATAATTAGTTACACTCTGACCACTTACCTGCTGTGCCGGAGTAGTTTTGTGCCGAAAGCCGGTAGAAACAATTCCCATCGCCAACACTGAAGGGATTGTACTCTGCGTAAGCTTCTTTACCGGCAAAGTCTCCGATGCTGATTCGCAGTTTACAGGGTCTGTGTTTCTGATGCATCAAACGATAAATGTATTTGAGTCCCAGCCAGTGTTCACCTGTAACAACAAACAAATAAATCATTTAATCAGACGCTATTGTGTGCAGCTGGACGCATTTGTGCCCTATTGTAAGCATGAAAACGTGTCCAGATTCACAACACTGACCATATGTGCCATGTTTATATCAGGAGTAACAGTAGAAATCGTAGAGAAAGTGATGACAAAGATGTGACTTCACAGTGTCAGTAGTATATGCAAAATTTGCAGTACCCTATTTGTGCACAATATAACACTGCAATTAAGTCATTAGAAGCAATGATAGAGTTAACCTCATCAGTTCGTTATCAGGTCGTCTGGTTGCACAATCCCTCCAGCGCTCGCAACAAATATACCTCCAGACAGGTGATTTGCGTCTACAAGAGCAGGTATGTATACTGTTCTACACGGGATTGTGAAGAAAAGGTGTTGCCCATAGCAACCAATCAGATGTTTGCTTTTATTTTCTGAGCTTTGTTTAAAAAACTGACAGACTCAGATTGGTCTCTTATCTACAATTTTCCCATAGAAAAATGTTTATGAATGTCACTCTAAATAAAGGGAGCTGCACATGTAATGCTCTGTACTCCTACTATTACACAGAGCCATCATAATTTGTTTTATGTATAAGATGTTACATTCAAAGCAATAATTTCATCTAGAGGTGACGTTCTACGCTGCTTACCTCCAAGACCTCCAAAGCCATTTTCATAGTCAGCCCACATTTGCTGGAAGGTCAGCTCGTCCTCTCCAGTGTGCTTCTGTATAAGAGTACAACCTCCAGCTGCTGTCATTTCACAGAACACCTGCAGGGGGCAGCAGAGATTTCTCTTTATTTTATTTAATTCCTTGTAATGATTTGAAGCAGCTCTTCATATTTTAAGAGTGAAGTCCTGATATTATCTTTACAGATCTATATATTACACACATGCCTTAAATATATGTAAAATATTCTGTACAATATACTCTTATATAATAAGTTGTGATGCCATCACTTGCAAGTGTGGAGTTGTGATATCTGGACATACGCTAGTGAGTAATTTGTGATGCTGGAAGATGATGTCAGACACACATAGATGACCAACAAGTGTTCCTCTTAGGTTACTGTGAGGACCACTACCAAACTATTTAAGGAGGTGGTAAATACCTGGGGCAGTGTGGGAACATACAGTCAAAGATTTGTAAATGTAATTCAAATTCTGGAGACAATCCTTATAAAGAAAACCCTAATTGCTTTCCAGATAAGTGATCCTATAACTACCTACATATATGTATGTGTCTGTGTATAGATTCATTTTTAACAAATTAATGTAACAATCACAGTCAGGTTTCCTATATATATGTTGTTGGTTTTCTCACCTGAAAAGAGGAGTCAGCGCCCTCTGGTTTTATTGTGTAGATTCCACTGGTTGAAGTTTTGTTTCTGGCCCAGATGTCTGAGCAGTCGCTTCCTACAGAACAAGGTAAGAGTATTTATCCTAACTGTGAATTTATTGCAGATGAGTACAGGGTCATAGCTGTGTCTATCATTACTGAAAGTAGTGGAATATTATATATAATACAGGTGCTTTTAAGTGATTTGTCATTATATATATATATATATATATATATATATATATTTATATCTTACCTTGAGCCTCCTGTATATTTGCAGCCTGTGGATAGAAAAACAAGTAAAACATATTTAGTTACATGACTCTCATATCTATCTATCTATCTATCTATCTGTCTACATAATATTGTTAAATATTGATGTCAACTACATTTATTTAAAATTTATTTTGCTAGTTGGTAGATTTTATTTTACAAAATTATATATTTAATAAATAAAAAATAAAATAAATAAAATGTAGGCTCTCTTTGGGGTTGGTCCATGTAGATTTCACTGAACAGAAAATACAAATAATTATCCTGAAAATGGAAAATGTGAAATAAGGGTGATTGTAATGTGTCCATATAATGTAAAATAAACCATGCCCTGTATTTTCATCACATAGGAAATAAACTAGAAAGCATTGTACTTACCTGTGATGAAATTTGCTGGCAATACATACATAGCAATAACAGACATCTGTATAGGTTGATGTTAGTCATTTTAATACCTAAAAATAAATATTAATATTAATGACATATGTTTATATTTTTATTTAATGTATTATAGTTATATTTTATTTTCTACACTGTCACATGTAAAATATATTTCAAAATAATTTTATATTTAAGTAATAATTAGGCTATACTTTTTCCACCATCCTATATACATGTATTTCAAAACATGAACATGCATTTAAAAGTTGTTATATTAATTCCCATTTAACACTGACTTACAATATATTCTGCATTAAAAATATACATTTTTATTTTAAATTCTCTTCAACTTACATTCTGTTTTTAAGCATATTTTAGTGAAATAATCTCTTGCCAACCATAGTAATTTTTACAGCGAAAGATAGAGAAATTAAGAGAGACCAATGAGAAAACACAATAAAAATTACTTACTTTGTAACTTCAAAACCCTGAACAGCTTCACTTCAGTACAATATACAACCTTCCCATACTAGCCCATTATATAGCTCCACATTTGTAGGTGGAGATTAAAACCAGCCAATCAGATAATAGTATGCCTCAGGCATGCCTCATTCACAAACCGATTATTTTATCATTTACAATATTAACATAAGAATGTATGCTATCACTGTATGTGACCTTTTTTTAAACAATAAATTCATTTCCCTTGTTAAATAAATATTTACCAATATTTCTTAAAAAAATATAGTCTACAACTATATCAGTGTACTTTTTTATTTTTTTTATTAGTCTAGAAACATAATTACAATTAAAAAATATATATTAATTATACAATTCTATCTGACAGTTGTGCAGTACCATAATGTGGCATAAGTTTCCAAAAATAATCTTATTAACTAATATTATGGAATATTAGGTGTCACAAATCGGGATCTTAGCCGCACTTACCTCCTCCGCCGCTGTCATATCACGGCTACCTGGGTCCCTTCTAGTCATCTGCAGCATTCCCGTTCTCCACACCTCCGTTTGTAAACAAACACATACTGTTTGTCCTGCTGCATGGGCGCGGCCATCTTGGATGCAGTCAGGTGATCATTCCAAACCAACCAGATTCAGAAGCTGTGATCACATGAACTGATCAGCCAATAGTTGTTTGAGACATCCTATTTAAACCTGCTGCTGTGATCTGTTCATTGCCAGAACAACATACTTCTCTCCAGAGGATAGTTCTTGGCTCCTGGTTCCAGTGTTCCTGTCTGCATAACTAAAGTGCAGTGCTCCTGTCAGCATTTCCAGACTGCTCATTCCCCTGCTATATTTTACATTCAGCAAGAACATGAGCAGAAAGATCATCCAGCCTGCTAGTTTCTGTTTCAGTCCTGCTCCAGCTAGGCCCAAGGGTCCCGAATCGGATCAAGAAATTCAGACGACCGTGACATTAGGGTTTTAATAAGCCTACCAATAAAGGCGAGAGAACTTCCAAACAAATGCATGTTTTACATAAATAATTATAGAGTTATAAGAGTTACTTGTAAATTATTGTTCAAAATCTCAATATCAATTTAAAAAAATGCAAGTAAAATGAAAATGCTGCATAAATCAAGACTAAAAATAAACATATAGACTAAAGATATAAAACAACAGATAGCAATAATGTACAACAAAAAAATCAAACAAAAATACATTTGGGTTGTTATATGTTAGCATTGAAATATAAAGTATATTTTGAATGATCGTTTATTTTATCATATATTAATATTATACATAGTACTTTATTAGAAATTACATAATTTATAACTCATTACTTCATAATTTTGGTAAGCACATGAATGTCACACAAATTTACATATGGATAAAGTTTAAATAGTTGAGTAATTTTAGATGCAACAATGAGGTGATTAGTAATAGTGAGAATAATGTAACTAAATAGGTATTAATTATTTTTACAATGTGGATGTCATTAATGACCATACATTTCAAACATTGTAGGTCAGTCTGTGCACAATAATGCAATAATTTTGCCCAAATTTACATTTGTGAGAATGTGTAAAATGTGATCTGTTATTGCACTCTTTTTGTGTAGTTATGTGTGATCTTTGTGGTGACTAAGAACTGTGATTTTTGCCACATGTATACGCTGTGCTTGTAAGGAATTTGGCTAGGTGATTTTCAAAGATCGCACCCCGGTACACGGTCCTCACAAATAGATGGAATATTTAACATAAATATGATCAAATGTTATTTTAAATCTAACGCAAATTACATATTGTGACCGAGACGATAGTTGGAATATATATAAATACTTAGTTGTCAGCATAGGGAAACACTTCCAAGGACATATTTATACATTGACAAAAAGACAGTATTTAAGGAATACACTGAAAGGCTGTAAGTTGACATGTATCATGTTGTGCTCTCAAATAAAGGAATAAAGCACAATGTAAATACAAAAGTAGAAATACGAGTATGTGCCATAGTCCACATCGGTCTCTGTAATCCCCACTTGTTACAGACACTGATGTGGGATATTGCACATACTCGTTCTTCTACTGTTGTATGCCTATTGTTGCTTTTGTTATTTCGTACACCACCAACAATGGGAAAAATCTGAGAGCCTGATGTGTACAATGAGAACTCAGATCTACTGTAAATTAAATGGCATTTCTAATAACGTTGTGGTATTACCACAAATTCTGTAACCCTCAGCACATCCATATACTGGACTATATTTAATAAGGTGTCAAATGTGGGAAATTGTTGCAGACTGTGAAACAATAGAGCACCGTGATGGCCCACATTCAGTTTTATGTAATGACAGTAAAAATAAAATTGTCACACTTAGTAAAATAGTATTTGATATATTAAAATATAATAAGCACCAAGCACAGTTCCAAGGTTTATTCACTGAAAAATCCTAACTCCCACTGTCAAGGTCCCTCTCCAACTCTGAAGTTTGTGACAACTATTTTTTGCTAAGTTTTACAAAATGCATTAGTAATGTATCAATAAATATTTCTAACCATTAAAACATTTTTTAGATTAAAGTTACGATAAAAAATGACAACTTTTCAAGTGAACAACACTCTCATCCCAATAATTTTATCATATATATAATATAAATATATAAATATAAAACTTATTATTATTCAACAGAGGTGTAAATACAAAAACTAATATCTACATTTTTTGGACAATTTTCCGTACTCTTTGAATATTTATGTGTATTCCTGCATTTCAAAATCCTGTTTCACAAAAGCCATTATGAAGGAAGAGGTATCGACTTCTCTGTAGAATATTCCACATACTCGTATTTCAACTATCTGAGTATTGGGCTGGTTTGCATGGAAATAAAGTAGCCTCCAGCAGATTTGTGTTTACCACTTTCTCCGGGGATTTACATGAGATGAAGAGATGGCAAATGTAAAAAAATCTGGTCCCAAGGGAAGATCAAACAAGAAGCATACTTAAAAAGTCAATATACTTCTTTTTATAGAACATTTTCTTTGATTTTAAAAATGTATAATTTGCCTATTGCATTATTTATTGTTTTTACACTGACCCCCCCAAATATTTACATAATTTAGATTACAGTACATAATAGCTGAGGTTGAGCTAAATATTTCATTATAAATATAATAAACATCAGTTTCAAAATTCTGCCTTTGAAAACTCTTTTAAAAATAGTGTATTAGTAGAGAAAGTCTGTAAAAAACTCAAAAAGAGCAACAAATGAAACAAAAGAATACTATAAAAATGTTAAATACTCATAAACAGGTACAGAAAAGGCCATCACCAGGTCCCCTTCTCTACCTGGCCCTGTGGTGGCCAGAAAATTAAATCCACCACTGTCCATAAAACAATTTTCTTAAATATTGTTTTGCTTGAACCGTCAATAACAAATATTTAGATGTTCAGTTGCTGAAAATCAAACTATTGGTCAATTGTTATTGGTCAATTCCTCCCACAAACTGATTAATTGCAAAATTTGTTTGTCTTCAAAAAGATCAGTGAATAGCTTACTGGTGAAGAACTCATTTTCATAATTTTTTTTTACTCCAAGGTAGTTACCGTAATATCCTCTGCTCCATCTATGATCGTCACATTTAATTTATGTTATATTTGTTTCTACAGAAATTTAGATGGATTGTTCGAATGATCTACAACAGTTTAATCTACCAGTATGTTTTTGGAGTGTGGGAGGAAACCCACAGGGAGAACATACAAACTCCACACAGATAAGGTCACGGTCGGGAATCGAACTTATGACCCCACTGCAGTGAGGCAGAATTGCTAACCACTGAGCCACCGTGCTGCACTTCAGCAGTTTGTCATCTCTTTGGCTTTTATATAACTACACTTTGGCTACAACATGTTTTATTAACTACTTTGTACTTACTGTGATTCTCAGGATTTAATAAACGGAGGAACATTTGAAGTTTTTATACAGTGTGAGGTTTTGTGACTTTAGTATGTTCTTCCCTTAGCTGCATAGATTTCCTCCACCTGCTACAGTCTCCACAAATGGTTCAAAAACACTGGTAGGTAACTGATTTTCAACCAAATTAGACTTAATGTATGTATGCATTACAAATTAGATTGTAAGCTCTGTTGGTGTAGTAGGCACTCACCTTTTTTTTTCTGATTGATCAGCTCTGTGTACTGTTGTGCTAAGACATAACTGCTCAGCAAGAGTATAATAACATCTCACATCAGCAGTAACCATTGGGCATTTTACCTTTCAAATTCTCGTAAATGTAATTTTTTGTAAATTTGGGCATAATAATTGTATTATTGTGCAAAGACAATTTTTCCCCAGCATCCTAAGTGTGGATTTGATAAAAAAAAACCAACAACAACAATAATCGAAAAGTGATAGTTTTAATGTCAAAGGGAATGTTTGTTTATTTCTTTATGTCTCGTATGCTTGATCAATAAACTATTTGGGTAAATCTGAACAACATAAACATAGACAACAAACACAAAACCACAAGACAAAGCTAGTGAAGATAACATATAAAGACTTCATTTATTTTATTTTTAACATATTGCACTTTGAAAACTGAGAATTAACTACAGATGACTTATAAATTAGGTCTTTTAGAAAAAAAGTACTGAGTCAAAAAGAATAACATAGGATAAAATAAACCGTCATTCAGAAAAGATAGAAAATGGAAACTATTTTCCAAATAAATTGTATTCTTCAGAGCTAATATATAATAATGCAATTATATTTATTTTTTATTTACTATATAGCTATATTGTTTTATTTTATTATTTTTAGACTTGTGTTGCATTTTGCTGTCACTTATATTTTTTAAAATTGTAGCTTTTGTTTAAGCTGCTCACCTTCACTTCCAGTGTCATCCCATTATCTAACACCACACTAAAGGGTGGGGACTAAAACCAGGCAATCAAATAATTGGATGCCTCATTCACAAACCACTATTCTCATAGTTCATAACATTAACATAATGATCTGTTATCCCTGTATGTGATCTTTTCTTTAATAATAAAACCTCTCTCTCCCCTTGCTAAATAAATCATAAACCAATATTTTAAGAAAATATACAGTATACAATTATATAAATGTTCTGTTTTATTTTTTGTATTAGTCTTAACAATAATTACAATTAAAAATAAAATGCTAATTATACACTTCTGTCTGACAGTTAAACAGTACCATAGTTTTCAAAAATAATGTTGTTAATTTATATAAGGGAGTATCGGAGTTTTAATAAGCCTACCAATAAAACTGGGGGAAATTAACAAACAATTGCACATTTTCCATAAATAGTGTGATGTAAATAATAGTGTAATAAGAGTTATTTCTAATGTAGTTCAAAATTTCCATTAATAAAATCACATTCAACCATTTAAAAAATGCAACTGACAGCAAAATGCAACATAAACCAAAACTAAAAAATATTGAAAAGTAGTAAATAATGTATAACAAAAAAGATGATAAAATATATTTGTGTGGATATGTGTTAGCTCTGATAATATTATTTTATTTAAACATCATTTCCATTTTCTGTCTTTAGTGTAGGCCAGTTTGTTTTATCCTACTTTATATTTTTTTACTCTTTTTCTAACTCATTGTAGCTTATCCTCATTTTAAAAAGTTACCAAAAAGTATACCAATTATAGATATTCCATTATATACGTAGATATATTTATACAAGGACATTTTCCCACTAATGGTGAATCAAATACATTTTGCTGAATTTTAGGGACTCGAAGCGATTCCATGTTGGCCAAGACACTGAAGATTTCCTAAGCACATGGTTTGGGGCTCTGTGCCATGCACCATTCAAATTTGCCGATCCGCAGGCGTTGAACCACCAGCCGGCACTCTGAATGAAACTGCAGCTAATGAACCTCATGTCACCAATAGGACAGCTCGGATGACAGTTGTCGTTAGGACGGTCCTCAGTGCTGAAAAAGCTGCCGTGCTGATTGGTACTTTTAATTTGAATATATCCACGGAAGCCATCTCCTGCAAAGAGGAATATAACATTACTTTTTTTTTTTTTTTAAAACAAAAAAACCCTAATTTGTTGTAGTTAGGCAAATTTTTGTCCTGTCCAGTATCTTTAGCCTTTCCACATATTGTAACGTTGTATCCCCTCATAGGAATAGTCACACTCTGGCCACTTACCTGCTGTGCCGGAGTAGTTTCCTGCTGAGAGCCGGTAGAAGTTATTCCCATCGCCAACACTGAAGGGATTGTACTCTGCGTATGGTTCTTTACCCGCAAAGTCTCCGATGCTGATTCGCAGCTTACAGGGTCTGTTCTTCTGATGTGTCAGACGATAAATGTATTTGAGTCCCAACCAGTGTTCCCCTTCAGCAACAAATAAATCATTAATTTAATCAGACTCTACGTAGTAAATGTATGAAAACTGTTCGACAGATAATTATGAAGAAATGGGGGTGTTCTCCATAGAGATGACTTAGATGATTGCTGTCATCTGAGCTGTTAGAAAAGGACAGAATCTGATTACTTGATGGACAACGCCTCCTTATCTACAGTTACCTGTAGGACAAGGTTCATTTTTGTCAATCATGTCTATAAATTCGTCCTTTTCTTAGGCTGGGTCCACACTACAGGTTTTTCCACCTGATAATCGCGCCAATCATGCGACAAACGACTGTTAGGTCCAATATCGCATTAGTGTGTACGCTCCCACAAAGCACATCGTAACGTTTCATTTGTTTTCATAAACAGACTAAAAATCTCTATAAACGATGGAACGATGCCCTGCCAATCCTGCAGTGTGCATACATTCATGATCGGCAACACAGGCAGATCTCCATAAAGTTTACAGAGTCCCAATCTTTTCAGCAGATAGTTTTGACACATGAAGAGCACAGATCTGAAGGTAAATGGTGTAAAACGTGTATAGTGCGTACACATGAATAGGCTGCTGATCGGGACTTTCAGACTTTGGTAAAAAACATTAAAGATATCACATTGGGAGACATTTTCTGCAGTGTGTACCCAGCCGTACCCAAGATGCTAATAAATCTCTCTCATCATCTCCAGCCTTGACTACTGCAACCTCCTCCTATATGGCACTCTACTCACACATCTAGCCCTGCTTCAATCGATCTTCTGTGCCCCAGCGAGACTGATCTACCTCTGATTGCTGCACCACTTTGCAAATCCCTAAACTGGCTCTTCGTGTCCTCCAGAATCCAATTCAAATTATTCATCTTTATCGACAAACCTCTCATCAACACCCTACATACATCTCAAAATACTCATCCTCTTACCCTCTTAGGTCTACCAGTGTCCTGAGCCTCACCCCTCACCTCACCTTTGGTGACCATCGCTCACTCCGCCTAAAAGTCTTCTCCCGTTCTGTGCCTCTACCTCTACACTATATCAGTCTTGATTTGTTGAATGGATATTTTCTTACAGTCAAAGCAAAAATGCATATATAGGTCACATTATAAGCTGCTTACCTCCAAGCCTTCCAAACCCATTTTCATAGTTATCCCACGTTTCATCAAAGGACAGCCCGTCCTCTCCATTGTGTTTCTGCATAAGAGTCCAACCTCTAGTCGCTGTCATTTCACAGAACACCTGCAGGGGGCGCACAGATTTTTCTTATATTTTACAGTAGGGAGTACAATCATGGGTGTAGGAACCTGGGGGGCAGACGGGGCAGGTGCCCCCCCATGATTTCTGCTGGGTGGGCAAACACTGTTTTTTGCCCTCCACCCCCATGATGTACTACACAAAAGCCTTCATGCTACTTTCTGAAGTCATGGTATCTGTTCTAAACTTGTGAAACTTTTATAAATGATAGATTATCTTAGTATAACTACAAAATGCTCTTTAATATAGATGCCTTAGTATAGATTTAATACATATTGATTGATGTGTTTATTTAAAAAACTCTAAGGGCTATATTTACTAAGCTGCGGGTTTGAAAAAGTGGGGATGTTGCCTATAGCAACCAATCAGATTGTAGCTGTCATTTTGTAGAAGGTACTAAATAAATGAAAGCTAGAATCTGATTGGTTGCCATAGGCAACATCCCCACTTTTTCAAACCCGCAGCTTAGTAAATCTAGCCCTAAGTGTTCTGTCCATAAACATTTACTAAATAACCTGTATTGATGATGAACAACTATTCACTTTACTTTTACTCTGAATTTCGTGTGGTGCGTCCAGTAACAAACATGAGATATAAAAAATGTAATTTATAGCACATCCCATAACCAATGAGGCAGTGACTATTTATTTAAAAATACTCCCAATCAAATGAGATTAGGCTGTCAACGAAATTCGAATTAAAAAAAAAAAGTTAATGGCTATGAAAAATGTACATTTTTAAGATGAACAATTTAAATTATCTATCTTTCTTACATCTATTGAACTAAATGGTAGTTAATATTAATAATAATATTTATTTAAGAATGTATAAATACATTTTTGTCCAACCCCTGTAACACTGACAAAAATTAACAAAGGATTGGGATATCTACAGTCACTGTTACAATGGTAGTAAAACGAGATACCACATGCAAAAAAAATCTATATATCTATATAATCTACAAACCCTATAGTAGTCCATGGCTTTTTGCCCCCCATGAAAATTTTCGTTCTTACGCTTCTGAATACAATACAGAGAGTACGTGTGTATGTGTGTTTGTGAGTGTATGTATGTATGTATGTATGTATGTATGTATGTATGTGTGTGTGTGTGTGCATGTGTATGTGTGTGTGTTTGTGAGTGTATGTATGTATGTATATATGTATGTATGTGTGTGCATGTGTATGTGTGTGTGTGTGTGTATACTTGCATTCATATGCTTGTAGGCACATTGACCTGTTTACACACCAACACTGTGCAGACCTGAGTCGTAGTGGGGATAAAACTTGAGGTCCCCTCAAAGCTTCTCAAGCCTAATCAATGCAGGGGACCTTGCTGATATGCTCAGCATAAAAATCTGGCATGTCCCCGCTAGTCACATGTGTCAGAACAAAAGTGTGCATGTGTCCAATGTAGAGGGCAGAAAGTGTGTGAGCATCCCACCGCTAGAGGCCAGTACACCGTCCAAATGTATAGCAGGAGCAGAAAAAGGAAATGACTGCATCCTTAAACACCAAGCGAGTAAGGACACATTTGAATCCGTCTGCTGCTGAAGGTAAAGCAGGACAGTGAATCCCGACAGAGCCCACCGGTAGCTCCGACTATAGCCCAGAGAGCAGTGGAGATGGGGCAGCATGGTGGCTAAGTGGTTAGCACTTCTGCCTCACAGCGCTGGGGTCATGAGTTCAATTCCCGACCATGGCCTTATCTGTGTGGAGTTTGTATGTTCTCCCCGTGTTTTCGTGGGTTTCCTCTGGGTGCTCCGGTTTCCTCCCACACTCCAAAAAAAACTCTGCTGTGCTGGTGGGCGAACTTTATCGAACTTTATGCACATAGTAGACGCTGTGAAGCTGGTTGCTGGCACAGAGGAGACAGGTACATTTAAGACGCCTTCGCTGGCATTCAAGGTCGGGCACGGCCTGCAAAAGATAGCGAGCATTGTGGAGTGCTGAGCCATGATGGAGGGCTGCACTGCTGCGGTTGAAAATGCACAAAATTTCCGTAAGCTATATGAGGTGAGATGCAATGAGTTGATCTCATCAGATGCCTTGAAAACTCTTAAGGCATCCAAGTGGAACATGCCTCAGCTCTTACCTTTCACAGAAGATGTGAAAAAGATGCACTTGTACTTCGATGTGAAGCAGCAAGCTTACCAAAGTGGTCTATACATCAAACCTATGGTTAACCACAGGGCAGTACTTGCAAAAATTACCCTGCACAGGTGATCATGATCAATTGAAGAAGGGAAGGGGAAGTTTCAAAAATGTTGCTAATTACCTACTTCTCAAGAAATACTGCGGATCTCCACGAAGATGTGTCCCTAGCGCTTCCCGAGGTTGAGAGGAAGCTCTGCCGGCACTTCACTCGCATTGAAATCTGAGGAAAATGAGGGAGAAAAGTCCCAATTCTGCCGACACCAGCCATGTAAGCTGCAATGGAACTTCTCGCAGAAAAGCGTGACAAATGTGGAGTGGATAGCCAAAATGTCTAGATGTTTGCCAGACCAGCTGCCTTGTCAAACTTTAGAGGCTCCGATTGCATACGAATGTTTGCCCGAGAGTGTGGGGCCAAGCATCCCCACACGCTGTCTTCCACGAAGCTGTGAAAGCACATTGCCACTCTCTCGAAGGTCTTCAACCTAAACGACACAGAACTGGATCAGTTGGCAGACTTCCTTGGGCACAACATCAGGGCGCATCGGCAGTATTACCGCCTCCCAGACGGTACCCTCCAACTCGCCAAGATCAGCAAACTGTTAATGGCAATCGAGAGTGAAAGACTGGCCGAATTCCAAGGCAAGAATTTGGATGAGAAGCACATTGATCCGGACGGTAAGCGGAAAATCTTTTGTCTGATGTATGCTTTTGACTTTTACCTCGGTCATTTACATATGTTTCCTTTCAGAACCGGTCCAGCTACAGAGCGACATGCTGGATGATGAGCAATCCACCGTGACAGAGGGACAAGTGGCCAAGCGTTTAGTCAACACTTCCACATCAGAAGAGAGGCGTTGTATGGACCTGGCAACATAGGACCAGCGCCCAGCCAAGGCTTCCACAGGTAGGTGTAGCACACAGTTTTGCTAGGCAGAAGAACTTTGCCTTCTCTGTATTTTGCGGAGCCATAATGGACCACTCTATTTTCTTTCAGGTTGCAAAGAAGTGCGGAGGAAATCCTGAGATAGAGAGGAGGTCCAGGCTGTGGAGAAACACCTGATGAGGTTTATACAGACAAGCCGGGTGCTCGGAAAGTGAGACTGAGTGGCGTGCCTCATGGCTGAGCCATCCATACTGAAAGATCGGAACCAGTCGGGGGTGAAATTCTACATAAAGAACCGCGTAAAAACTTTAAAGAGGGATCAAACTTGTTGAAATGATGCGCAGTCGTTGAACAGGGCAGTAGCCTCCATGGCTAAGTGTCGGTGTAAGTGGGCATGTGGGTGTCCTTGGCCAGGATACACAAAACTTTCCCTCCCATTGTTATTATTTATTCATTTATGTATGTGGGAATGTGGATGTCCTCAGACAGTCAAGATACATGACACTTTCCCCATCTTGTAGTCCGTGTCAGTACTTTATCCAAGTCAAAGTATAAATCTCATGTGGTAACTCTGGTGACAAACAGTTCCTACACAAACCCCTATGATTGTTCTGTCGACAGGGCATTAGGAAAGGGGTGTCCCTATACGCCATGTTCCAGACATGGGTCCTCATGTTGCAATGAATACAAGTATGTGTGTGCTTGCGAGTGTGTGTGTATATATATGTGTGTGTGTGTGTGTGTGTGTGTATATGTGTATGTGTGTATGTGTGTGTGTGCGTGTATATAGATGATTTCTAACCAATTAATGTAACAATCCGCCTGTAAATCAGAGTCCAGATTCACATAAAAGTTTTGCTGATTTTCTAACCTGAAAAGAGGAGTTAGATCCCTCTGGTTTTATTGTGTAGATACCACTGGTTGAAGCATTGTTTCCTTCCCAGATGTCTGAACAGTCATATCCTACAGAACAAGGATAGAGTATTTATAGTATTGATAGATAGATAGATCGACATATAGAAATAGATAGATAGATAGATGTAAGATAGATAGATAGATAGATGTAAGATAGATAGATAGATAGATAGATAGATAGATATGAGATACATAGAAAGATCGATATGAGATAGATAGATAGATAGATAGATAGATGTAAGATAGATAGATAGATATGAGATACATAGAAAGATCGATATGAGATAGATAGATAGATAGATATGAGATAGATAGATATGAGATATATCGATAGATATGAGATAGATAGATAGATAGATAGATAGATAGATAAATATGAGATAGATAGATAGATAGATAAATAGATAGATAGATAGATGGATAGACAGATAGATAAATTTATAGATAGATTTAAAAGATCTCCAGAACAGTTCATAGAACAAAATTACATGTTGTTTCATTTAAAAGGTAAATGTTTGCACAGTGGTTAGCATTGTTGCCTCTTAGCGCTTGGATTTGATTCCAGCCAGTGCCCTGTATGTATAGAGTTTGTATGTGCTGCTCAAGTTTTTGTGAGTTTCCTCCCTGGGCTCTTTTTTTTTCCCCCATACTCCAAAGACATACTGGTGGGTTACTTGGCATCTGACAAAATTGACCCCTGTGTGTGTGTAGAAGGGAATATAGATTGTAAGCTCCACTGGGGCAGGGACTGATGTGAATGATTAAATATTCTTTATCAAGAGCTGCATAATATGTATCCACTTCAAAGAAAGAACTGGTAATAAATAATAAAATAAATAAAGCCCATAGTATATGGCGCTATATAAATAACTGGTGATGATGATGATGATGATGATGATGAAGAAGATATATATACATATATATCTTACCTTGTGCCTGTTTTATTCCTTCAGCCTGTCAACAGGAAGACAACATAGATTATTTTAGTTATTTATCTCTCTCTCTCAGGTCTATCTAGCTATCTCATTTCTATCCATCTCATATCTATCTATCTATCTATCCCATATCTATCTATCCCATATCTATCTATCCCATATCTATCTATCTATCTATCTATCTATCTATCTATCTATCTATCTATCTATCTATCTATCTATCCCATATCTATCTATCCCATATCTATCTATCCCATATCTATCTATCTATCTATCTCATATCTATCTATGTATCTATCTAATATCTATCTCATATCTATCTATCTATATATCTATCTATCTATCTCATATCTATCTATCTATCTATCTATCTATCTCATATTTATCTTTCTATCTATCTATCTATCCCATAATTATCTATCTATCTACCTATCTAATAACTATCTCATATTTATCTGTCTAATATCTATCTCATATCTATCTATCTATCTAATATATAGCTCATATCTATCTATCTAATATATATCTCATATCTATCTATCTATCAAATATCCATCTATCTATCTATATCTATCTATCTCATATCTATCGGTTTATCAACTTCATATCTATCTATCTATGTGCGTTTGTGTGTGTGTGTGTGTGTGTGTATGTGTATAGATTATTTCTAAGCAATTAATGTAACAATCCGTCTGTAAATAAAAGTCCACATTCACATAAAAGTTTTGCTTATCTTCTCACCGGAAAAGAGGAGTTAGATCCCTCTGGTTTTATTGTGTAGATTCCACAGGTTGAAGTTTTGTTTCCTTCCACGATGTCTGAACAGTCACTTCCTACAGAACAAGGACAGAAAAAAAGAACATTTATAGTATTGATAGATAAATCGATAGATTGATAGATGTGAAATAGATCGATAGATATGAGATAGATAGATAGATATGAGATAGATAGATAGATATGAGATAGATAGAGAGATAGATAAATTGATAGATAGATAGATTTAAAAGATCTCCAGAACAGTTCATAGAACAAAATTACATCTTGTTTCATTTAAAAGGTAAATGTTTGCACAGTGGTTAGCATTGTTGCCTCTTAGAACTTGGGTTTGATTCCAACCAGTGCCCTGTATGTATAGAGTTTGTATGTTTTCCCCATGTTTTTGTGGGTTTCCTCCCTGAGCTCTGTTTTTCCCCCATACTCCAAAGACGTACTGGTGGGTTACTTGGCTTCTGACAAAATCAACCCCTGTGTGTGTGTAGTAGGGAGTATAGATTGTAAGCTCCACTGGGGCAGGGACTGACGCCAATGATTAAATATTCTGTATATAGAGCTGCATAACATGTATCCACTTCAAAGAAAGAACTGGTAATAAATAATAAAATTAATAATGTATAATGTACATATATGAATATATATATATATATATCTTACCTTGTACCTGTTTTATTCCTTCAGCCTGTTAACAGAAAAACAGCATAGATTATTTTAGTTATTTATTTATATCTCTCTCTCAAGTCTATCTATCTATCTATCTAAAATCTATCTATCTTAGAACTATCTATCTATCTCATATCTATCTATCTATCTATCTCAGATCTATCTATCTATCTATCTCATATCTATCTATCTATCTATCTCAGATCTATCTATCTCAGATCTATCTATCTATCTCATATCTATCTATCTATCTCATATCTATCTATCTCAGATCTATCTATCTATCTATCTATCTCATATCTATCTATCTATCTATCTCAGATCTATCTATCTATCTCAGATCTATCTATCTATCTATCTCATATCTATCTATCTATCTATCTCAGATCTATCTATCTATCTCAGAACTATCTATCTATCTATCTATCTATCTATCTCATCCTGTTATCCAGCTGCGGCCGCCCAGAAGAGCATGAAGAAAGGACCGGAGTTTGCACAGGTAAGTAAGTTCGCTCCCATGCCAGCCTGTCATTTTTTTTACAGATCAATGAGCAGAGAAGAATGAGGGACATCATGGAAAATGAGGGATGAAAGAGGGAAATGGAGAGAGGCCTGAAGCATAAAAGAGGGATAAGGGGCCAAGGCAGCATGGCAGAGAGTGAGAAGGGGCCAAGGCAGCATGGCAGAGAGTGAGAAGGGGCCAAAGCAGCATGGCAGAGAGTGAGAAGGGGTCAAGGCAGCATGGCAGAGAGTGAGAAGGGGCCAAGGCAGCATGGCAGAGAGTGAGAAGGGGCCAAGGCAGCATGGCAGAGAGTGAGAAGGGACCAAAGCAACATGGCAAAGTGTGAAGGTGCAAAGGCAGCATGGCAGAAAGTGAAGGGGGGCCAAAGCAGCATGGTAGAGTGTGATGGGGGCCAAAGCAGGCTGGCACAATGTGATGAAGGGGTGCCAGGAGAAGGGGGGAGCAAAAGGAACATGGAGGGCGCAGTGTGATCATAAGGGGGCACAGCATGGTAATGAAGGGGCACAGTAATGTGTGTGTGATGGCACAGTGGGCTTGTGACAATGTAATGTGTGTGTGGTAAGTGGTGGCTAACTAATGGGTGCTATTTTGTTTGTGGGGTGAAGGTGGGGCAATTTAATTTTATAGTGGGGACTATTAATTTTAGATGGGGTGGTTTGGGCGCTATTAACTGAATGCGGGGCTGAGTTTGAGGAGCAAGAGGTCTATTTATTAAATGTGAATATGAATTATTTAATGACAGTGACGGTTGCGGGAAATAGGCATATTTATTATACATAAATGCAATTAGAAGGGGACGCAGTACCGGGCACATTAATATTTGTTTTTATATTTCATTTTTTTTTTTTAAATTACTGGTGATCAGCGCCTTTTTCCTTCATTCTCGGGGTTGCCCTTAGTCACAAGGGTGCGGTCCCGACTGTAAGCGGATCCAATTAGGAGGCAGGCAGACAGCTAACCCTGCTTAGTGTGGTCATGTGAGATTATCACATCTCACGTGACCACACTAAACAGTGACAGGACAGCTAACAGCCTCGGATTTGCTGTTAGCTGTCTGTCAGTAGACAGAAGTACCGGCTTCTGAAGAGAGGAGGAGCAGAAGACAGCCAGGTAAGTTCTGTCTAGAATATAAAGGAGGAGGATGTGATACAGGTGGTGACTGTGGAGGGGGGAAGATTACTGGTGTGGGGAGGGGGTTAATGAATCGGCAACAATGGGTTTGAAGAACTGCCTGGGGGGGAGGGGTTGGGTAGTGAGTTGCCTGCAATGGGTTAATGTTTTCGTGTGGGGGGGAGTTAATTAACTACCTGCAGTAGTTTTATGATGGGGGGAGGTGTAATGCATTGCCTGCAATGGGGTGATCAATTTGCCTGAGGGTGGGGGGTTGGGTAATGAGTTGCCTGCAATGGATTGATGATTTTGTTTGGCGGGGAAGTTAATTAACTACCTGCAGTAGATTGATGATTGGGGGGGTGTAATGAATTGCCTGCAGTGGGTTGAAGAGTTGTGTGGGGGGGGGGCAATGTATTGCCTGCAACGGGTTGATGAATTTACCTAGGCGAGGGGGTTGCTTACAACCGTTGATGAATTAGCTGGTGGGGGGGGGGTGTTAATGGATTGGCTATGGAGGGTTAATGGATTGGTTAAAGTGAAGTGATTAATTGGCTTGGGGGGTGGGTGAGCAAATAAGTGGTTGGGGGGGGTGATGATATGATTGGGGTGTCAAACTTTTTGGCGAGGGTTTTCAAAACTGGCTGGGGTAGGTGATGAAATAGCTTGTGGGGGACATGATCTCTGCATTGTGTGGCTGTGACGTGGATGCTCTCTGTAGTCTCAGCGGTCACTCACTAGAATGTTAAATACTAGACAGATGGAGCTGGTAGATGTTAGTATATGATTATAAAACATTTTTATATATTTTGTTGTCTATATGTGCCTGTACTAGGGGGTTATTTATTTGGTCATAATGGAGTGTTGTGTTTGTATCATTCAGGGTTTGTTAACATTTTGCATTATAATAAAAATTTTGCACATTTTCAATACAGGACTCCAAGTTTCCAGCCAACTAGGAACAACGCTCCAAGAACAAGCAAGAAAGAACATCAGGTAGTCTACGCTGCAAGATCAGGTAAGAGAGAACGGCGCAATTTGTATCTTACTTAATTGTGTTTTATGCATTAATTAATATTTTACATTTTTGTGTATGTGTGTGTGTGTGTATATATATATATATATATATATATATATATATATATGCAACCGGTGTATTAGCCTAGGGCTTAATCAGGCCCTGTGTGCGTGTGTTTGTGTGCGTGTGTTTGTGTGTGTGTGTGTGTGTGTGTATGTGTGTGCATGTTTGCATGTGTGTGTATGGGTGTGTGTGTGTGTGTGCGCAAGTATATACTTTATAGCATAACAATGTCCTTGTATATCACAGTCAGGGGTCTCATCTGAACAGAGGACTCAGCTCACGCTGCCCTCACTGTAAATATAAATACAAAATTAGAACATATGCTGTATTTGGGGTAAAGACTGTACTTACCTGTGGTGTAATCTGTTGGTAATACAGACTTAGTAATAACAGGCAGCGGTATAGGTGGGATGTCATTATTATGTATCTAAAAGAAAATGGTAATTACATATGTTTATAACAGTATTTATTATAGTTATATTTTATTCTCTGCATAGCTACATAGAAAATGTTTGGTTTTTTTTAACTCAAAATTGTATTGCATAATAAAGTATGAATGACATAAACATAGGACAACAAACATTTTGATTAAAATAATCACAGGGCAGAGTAGATATCCAATAATGTCACTCACAAAACAGTAAAATGTATTGCAATATAACAAGATAGTAATGGGTAAGGGACGAGAGGGAAAGGGAGTGGGCATTGGAGGGGGAGTAGGGTAGGCAAGGGGGGGGGGGGGGGGGGGAAATGGCCGTCTCTTGGGGAATACTAAGAAGAGCATGTTCACCTTCAGAAGGGAGCGCTATCAGGTCTGCATGGGAGTATTTTAAAGTAGTAAGGGGGTCGATATTATCTGGCATTGTGTAGGGGGAAGAGAAAATTGAGGGGATCCTAAGCATAAAGCCAGGGGGCCCATATTTGATGGAATTTGTCTTCTTTGTCTCGCAGTAGCGACGTGATTTTTTCCATGTTGGCAATGAACCATATATATGATCTAAGAGAAGAGATGCGGGGGGTCCGCCTGTTTCCAAAATTTAGCAATCAGGCATCTAGCGGTTGCCAGGACATGCGAAGCAAGTTTTGCAGAGTGGGTGTCTAGGTCTTGTATAGGATAACAGAGTAGGAAGGACCATAGAAAATGTTTTGATGTTTAATAATAAATTTGGCCAAACTTATGTGCATCGCCCCATATAATACAATGTTTTTAAAAGCATTAACACATAAAAGTTCTATAATTCATGCTCAGTTGACGTTAAACTTTCTTTACAATATTTCCTGCATTTCAAATATAAACTTCTATTTTAAACTCATAATTCATAAAACATAGTTTTAGAAAACAAAATTATTATACTGGTCATACTGGTATGTAGCACAGATACTGGTTATGTGCAGAAATAAGAGCAGAGATGACTTACCGTAATAGGCGGCAGTGTGTCCGATGACAGAAATCTTCTATATTTGAAAATTGTATCAGTTATTTTTGAAGTGCAAAAAAGATCAGTACTTGGATGTGGTTGGTGGGATCTGTGGCGGTTGTCTGGTGTTAATCACGTCGCTCCGCTGTTGGTTTGGTGGCTTAGCTGGGTACGACGTTGTTGGTGCTGTGCTGTGTTCTTCTGTGAGCAATAAATCCTCAGTCTGTGAGTTTCCCCCTTTGTAGTGTATGGATGAGGCGTGTCCTGCGTTGGCTCTTGGTTTGGTGTGTGAGTCAGTAACAGAAGACTTCTCTACATGGCTCCCTCACTTCGTATCTTCTGACATTCCCACCATCATCATGGGTGATTTCAACATCCCTATTACTAATCCACGTTCCAATGCTGCTTCAAAAATGCTCTGTCTAATGTCCTCACTTGACCTCTCCCAGTGGATTGAATCTGCTACTAATCAGGATGGCCACTGTCTCGATCTTGTTTTCTCTAGACTATGCTCAGTTTCTTTTCTTTTTTTGAATAAACATTCTATTGATTTTTACGGGGGAAAAATGGAGGGAAACTTACGATGCGTGTGAATCAAAACAATAATCAGTTTCCAAAAAGTATCGAAAGCATAGAGCTAAGATAAGCACAAGTAGCTTTAATGTTACTTGTGAGTGTGAGATGATATAGTACCTGAAGAACGATACAAAACTAGGAGAAGCAGAGAGAGAGAGATAAGAAGCCTTAGTAGGTTATGGTGGGGGGACCCTTTAGTACTCAGTCCAGGGGTTCCAGACATTACCAAACTGAACGGGAGTATGGCAGAAAATGCTTGTGATATATTTATTCCATGCGGTAGACCTGCCAAACATGATTTACAATAGATAGGTGAGGGGGCAGGTCCAGGTTTTTCCAGAGCAATTTGGCATTGGGTGGCACTAAGAATATGTGCAATGAGTTCCTGGGTGTATTTCAGGACTTTGGGAATTGCGCGGGGGGGGGGCATAGAGTAAAAGAGAAATGGGGGAGAGACGTCTGGGTGATGTTGAAGATCGAACAATGTATAGAGTTCCAGAAAGGAAGTAGTTTTGGACAGTGCCACCAGATGTGGTACAGGGTACCCTCACGTCCGCATAGGCGCCAGCATAGTCGGGAAGTTCCTAGATAAATAACGTGGAGGCAGTGTGGAACCAAGTACCAGCGATAGAAAATCTTATGAGCGCTTTTGCTAATTTTAACGCAGATTGAGGTCTTGGATAGGTCCAATCGAATTTTGTCCCAATCCTCCGGGGTAAATGTCTCTCCCATGTGCTCCTTCCATTTAAGTTTGTGCGGGTCTTTAGGGGGGCGTTTGTGTTTCAAGATGAGCCAATAGAAGGTGGATATGAACCCTCTGCAGGAAGAACAGAGAGAGCATACGGACACCAGTGGTGAAGAAAGATGGATATCAATAACCTTATGACTAATAGTGTCGTACAGGTGGCGAGATACTGGAAGAAGCAAGATGACGGGATGCAAAAGCGCATTTGTATGTCCGTGAATGAGGGGAACAGTTGAAGAGGGGCTAGATCAGAAAGGAATCTAATATCTTGGCGTGTCCAGTGAGGGAATTGGGTTGGGTGTAGTCCAGGAGGGGAGGAGGGATTGTTTGACAGAGGTGTCATACGCCAAGCATTGGGTGCCAGGTTATAAATAGAGACTGTATGAGACCAATTGGTGAGTGAAAAAGCCAGGGGAGGGGGAAAGTTGTGAGATAGAGGGGCGATGCTGAGGTTTCAACCATAAGAGCGAAGAGGGTGAGTGGGTATTGGTGAGGGCCGCTTCAATATCTACCCATACCTGATGATCTGGAGGGGAGTGGAGGAGGATACATTGAGTTAGATGAGTAGCTCAATATTCTTTAAAAAAGTGTGGGACTCCGAGTTCTCCTTCCTGAGTTGGCTTATGGAGTATTTGCATACGGATTCTAGGTTTTCTACTGGACCAAACAAACTTGGTGGCCATTTGTTGTAACAGTTTGTAGGAGTTAGCAGGGACTTTAAGGGGATGTTGAAGTAACTTTTTAACAAACTAACAGAAATACATATAAGCTCATATATTTAAGGTCTGTACTTTTAAGAGAACGTGTTGTACAATACACATATTGCATAACAAGAGACACGTCTTTAGTAATTTTCCATTACAACACAATTCATGAACAAAACAGATTAGATAATTGTCATGTGATTGTATTTAGCAATATCTATGTATAATACCTTTTTAATAAATTATAGAAATATTATATTTTGAAAACCTGCTCATCTAATTTATTATTTAAAGAAATGGAAAGAAAATAACTTATACAAGCTGGGGGATAGTCCACGATTTGAACCCGGGACCTCTCGCACCCCAAGACAAAATCATACCCCTAGACTAACTTATACCGCTTTCATACTGCCGCCCCGGCAATATCCCGGGTTTTTCAAGCCGGGTTTTTGCCGGGGCTCGGAGCGTCCCAGCTCAGAAACACCATTCATACTGCACCTCGGACCCGGGAATTTCCCGGGTTGACCCCATTCATACTGCACAAGTCTGTGCCCTGGCAATTTGTGGGAGTCATCACCAGAGCAGTGTTCATTGGCTGAAAAATGGTGATGTCATTGAAAGGTGACTGGTTTAATAGTGACTAGTGAAATAAAAGCAATTTTCTCCAACAAACTCCGATTCTGCTTCAGCTTGATCTGCACTCCACTATCCACCATTTCTCCTAAACTCCTTCTCGAATCTTCCACGGGCTCCCACCGATGACATCATCCTCCAGAGACAGGCAGACAGCCAATCAGCTTGTTTTCTGTGCAACCCGGGTTGAAAAACCCGGGTTGCACAATTCATAGTGCAGGCAACCCGGGTCCGACCCGGGAACTACCTCTCGATAAATCCCGGGTTGAAGACCCAGGTTTTTAGACCCGGGATTTTTGACTTGTACCATTCATACTGCACCAAGACCCAGGTCGTTTGAGCTCGCCCCGGCAAAAACCCGGGATTTTGGTGCAGTATGAATGGGGTATTAGTAACTTAAGAAAATATTGTTAGTTTAAATGTTGCTAAAATGTTTTTTTTCCAGTATGGACTGGCCACCCATAAACTGTCAAAAGACATTTTAGTGTTTAACACTGTATAGCTGTATGCAAAGTTAAGAGATGTTTATGTTTAAATGTGAGATGTTTAAAGAGAAAGTTTATGTGTTAAATTAAATGCTTTTGCAGTATAGGCTGATGACCTATATTGACAGAAAGCGTTGTGATGTTTTGTGATCTACTCGGTAGACTTATTTGGGAAAAAAAAAAGTTATAAAATACGAGTAGAAATGCCGGTTTCTCATGATGGACGCATCCCTTAAATAAACAGAGACTCTCAGTTGGGATGGAGCTTGCTGTTTTTAAGGAGAGAAAGGGCGTGGCTCCCCCCGGGCAAATAAGTAAGAGTGCCTATAGAGTTTTAAATCCTGATTGCATTAAAACTCTAAAAAAAAGTGGGAATGCAAGGAAAAAAAACAACAAAGAAGTTATAAAATGTTTTTTTTTTAAATGTGGAATTTGAACCTAACGTAACGAGAGATGAATTTCTCTTATAAGAGTAAAGTGAAATATAAGACAGTTAAAATGTTATTTAATTGTTAGTTGTTAATAAGCGATATGAGCAGTGGAAAAAAAAAAAAAAAAAAAAATATTTGCATAAATTTCAAACAGCAGAAATAAATATATAATTATACAGCCAGCGCAGCGTATAAACTTATCATGTTTCATCTCTCTCTGTTTGTTTTATACATCTGTCTCGTACTTCTGTTATCTATACTGATACTCAGTTCTATTGCAGTAAATGCTGGACATTTAATTTCTTTATCATCTTAAGATGAAATAAGTTTGTTTTGTGAAGACAATAGGCTAAAGATAGTCTAATTTTTTGTAGTGCCTGTTAAGACTTGTGTAATGACTATATGTGGTTTTAAAGCATAGATAAATGTCCCGTTGCAAGTGTTAATTTCTCTTGTAAGCATGCATTCCAGATTATTTTTTTTGTGTGTGATTTACACAATACACCTATTGCATAACAAGAGACATGTCTTTAGTAATTTTCCATTACTACACAATTCATGAACAAAACAGATAAGATAATGGTCATGTGATTGTATTTAGCAATATCACCGGATATGTCCAAAGAAATATTGGCACCGTTAAAGGTCAAGCTGACCATCAAATAGAACATGTTATTTTAATGATAAAGTGCCAGCAGTGATGTAAGCTGGCGAGGTGTGTTTTGAAGTAAGAAGGAGTTTCATATTCTATAAAAGAATAAGTTAATCAAATATAGGGTGTCAATTGGCATTTGAGACCCTGGGCGTATGTCTGCTTTGTCCAGTATGGCTGTATCTAGGTATAATACCTTTTTAATAAATTATAGAAATATTATATTTTGGAAACCTGCTCATCTCATTTATTATTTAAAGAGACGGAAAAAAAATAACTTATACAGGGCAGAGTATGGAAAAGATTTAGAAAACGAGGGAGAAAATTCATCTTAAGAGAATTTATTCTGACTGCCCAAGAAATCGTGAGTTTGTCCCATTTTAAAATGTCAACTTTGATGGTAGCCAGTAGAGAAGGGAAGTTTGCAGCATAGAGTTGGTCGTAGGAGCGAGTCAAGTAGATCCCTAGATATTTTAACTTGTGTGGTTGCCACCTGAAGTCGAAGCTAGATTTGAGATGCAAAAGAAGAGCTGGGGGGCATTGAGATCAAGAATTTCTGATTTAGAGGCATTGATCTTGTAGTTGGAGAGGGTTCCAAAGAGAGTGATGTCATTAAGTAGATTTGGTAATGATATGTGGGGGTTCGTAATTGATAGAAGGATATCATCCGCGACTATGCTCAATTTCCTTAATACTCCTTTCCCCCTCTCGGATCATCACCTTATTAGTTACTCACTCACTCCCAGTTCTTTAATCTCCCTGCTGTCAAACTCTTACAACGCTCCTCATAACCGCAGGAAAATTAACTATTGATTTTCACCAGTTTTGCACCTCTCTCCAACATATTTTCTCCACAATTTCTACATTTTCATCCCCTGATATGGCAGTCCCTCATTTTCACCAAACCCTAGCAACAGCCCTTGCTTAAGTGGCTCCAGCGACTCTTCATACTCTGCGTAGACTTCGTGTCAACCGTGGCACAATAAAGTAACATGAAATCTACAAAAACTTTCTCATAAAGCAGAATGTAATATTTGTGTGCTACATGAAAAAGCTGTCAGTAGTTAACTTATGTGCAAAACAGAACACTAATTTACACCCCTTGCATTGTAACATGGTTTTGTCCAGGAGACTGAAATAAGAGGTTTCTCAAGTTAAGATCCTTATTGAATCAGGCCCCATGTCCTTATCTGTGTGGAGTTTGTTCTCCTCATGTTTGCCTGAGTTTATATATATATATATATATATATATATATATATATATATATATATATACCCATCAAGTCATCCAATAATGGTAGCAGAACGACGTCACAGAAGCTCAGGCTGTGCCTCTCATGTTCCTGTGTTTAATTAAACCTTAGATACACAGTTAGCACAAAATAAGAGTTAATAAAATTAATGGCATCCAATGTGCATTTATATAAGAGCCAAGGAGATGGAAAACAACTGCTGAATGGAAAGACAAACGTGTGGAATATTCCATGGAATCGGCTTTGTCCCCAATCTGAGAGATCACATTTGCATCTGAAGCCGTTTTTAGAAAGTAAAATTTTCAATAACTACAAGTGTAGCAGTTTGCAACTAGCAAAAATAGAGTATTCTAAAGAAAAGAATACAGAACACACTACATACAGTTTTACATTGTTACAATCCTTTGAAGTGCATGTAAAAAGTCGCATTACTCTAAGAAAGACAACGAACGGTCTCTTTATCCGATTTAACAGTTTTATTTAAATTTTTCTATGTTCACAGATAACAATTTACAGGGGATGAATCCTGACGACAGTGAATCTGACCTGAGACTTAGTTACATTAATGAACATTTGTAAAAGGTGTATAACATTCACTTCAATATTTCTATGAACGAAGGCATTATTCATTGATCTCTTTATCATCACTATGTAATCTAAACCATATCTTTATAATCTAAGGCACAGACATAGGATTATATAGAGATTTTCAGCACTGCTAAAATTGTTTCATTAATCAAAATTTCTGCCCACATTCTCCATCGTGTAGCAAGAATTAATATTGAAATAGCGAAAAAGAAGAAATATATGCATTAAAGTCTATGGGGTGGATCCACTAAACTTTCTTAAATGAAAAAGTGGAGGTATTGCCCACAGCAACCAATCAGATTCTAGCTTTCATTTCTCTAGTTCATTCTACAAAATTATAGAATCTGATGCCTATGGGAGCTATTAATCAAATCCTCCCAGCCCTTAGATCCTGAGGAAATGGGCGTAACCATTTTTATTAGCAATTTATTAAACATGAATCGGATATTTCCTAAGCTTTCCTCTAACTCCTGTTTGTGGCAGCCGTCCCAATAGTTGGGGGCTCGTCAGACGGCCTTATTTAGCAAAGTATTAATATAATGCCGGAAGCTGCTAATATTCTAAATGGAAGGAACAAAGGTTGTGTTATGTTTTAAGAAAAATGTTTAATCAAAAGACATAGACAACGCTAGCAAAAAGTATACCAATTATAGAGATATAATTATATATGTAGAAATAGTTATAAAAAGACATTTTCTCACTAATTGTGGATCAAATACATTTTGCTGAATCTTAGGGACTCCGAGGGCTTCCATGTTGGCCAAGACACTGAAGACATCATGTGCATGTGGTTTGGGGCGCGATTCCATTGACCGTTCAGATTTGCCTCTCCGCAGGCGTTGAACCACCAGCCGGCATGCTGAATGGAACTACAGCTTAGGAACATTATGTCACCAATAAGACATCTCGGATGACATTTGTCGTTAGGACGGTCCTCAGTGCTGAAAAAGCTGCCATGCTGATTGGTCTTAATAATTTTATTATTTCCACGGAAGGCATCTCCTGCAAAGAGGAATATAACATTACATTAAAAAAAACAACAAAAAAACCCTAATTTGTTATAGTTAGGCAAATGTTCGTCATGTCCTGTATATTTACCCTGTCCCACATATAGTTACATTGTATCACCCAGGATAAATAATTAAACTCTGGCCACTTACCTGCTGTGCCAGAGTATTGTCCTGCTGACAACTGGTAGAAGTCATTCTTATCCCCAACACTGAAGGGATTGTACTCTGCGTAAGCGTCTTTACCGGCAAAGTCTCCAATACTTATGCGCAGCTTACAGGGTCTGTGTTCCTGATGCGTCAGCTGATAAGTGTATTTGAGTCCCAACCAGTGTTCACCTACAATAAACAAATTGTTCATTTAATCAGACTCTTTGCAGCAAATGTATGGAAACTGATTGACAGATAATTGTGAGGAAAAGAGGGTGTTCTCTATAGAGATGACTTAGATGATTGCTGTCATCTGAGCTGTTAGATAATGTCAGAATCTGATTATTTGATGGGTAACGCCTCCTTATCTACAGTTACCTGTAGGACAAGGTTCATTCTTTGTCCCTCATGTCTCTAAATTTGTCCTTATCTTAGGCTGGGTCCACACTACAGGGTTTTTTCACCCGATTATCGGACCAATCACACAATAAACAACCGTTAGGTCCGATATCGCATTAGAGTGTAAGCTCCAACGATGAACGATTATCATTCCAAAGCTCATTGTACCGTTTGATTTGATTTTTAAGCCAGCCTAAAAATCTTGTTCAACGATGGAACGATGTTGTTCCAATTCTGCAGTGTGTAAGCACTCAGGACCTGCAGTGCCCATAGATCTCTATGGAGTGTGCAGAGTCACCATCTTTTCAACCAATGGTTATGACAGATGAAGAGCACAGATCTGACGGTAAATGGTGTAAAACGTGTATAGTGTGTACACAGGAATCGGCTGCTGATCGGGACTTTCAGACTTTGGTAAAACATTGGGAGACATTTTCTGCAGTGTGTACCCAGCCGTACCCAAGATGCTAATAAATCTCTCTCATCATTTCCAGCCTTGACTACTGCAACCTCCTCCTATATGGCACTCTACTCACACATCTAGCCCTGCTTCAATCGCTCTTCTGTGCCCCAGCGAGACTGATCTACCACTGATTGCTGAACAACTTTTCAAACCCCTAAAGTGGCTCTTTGTGTCCTCCAGAATCCAATTCAAACTATTCATCCTTATCGATGTGATGTTAAATAATTTTGTGTCAAAAAAGACAAAAGTATTATAGGAGTGATACCGTTTTCGTTATGGATGGAAGAGTATAACGAAAACCTCCTTTTTATACTTATATATATACTTTTATACTAATACTTATAAACCTCCTTTTTATAGCTTATCGCAGTGGATCCCAAACCTTCTCAGTTCGAGGCACCCCTAGGGTCTCAATAATTTTTCCAAGGCACCCCTAAGCCAAAATAATTACCAAGTAGTCCCCCCGTCTTGCTTACCACCAGCCCTGGCTGCGGCACCCCTGTGAGATCGCTGTGGCACACCAGGGAGCCGTGGCACACAGTTTGGGAACCACTGGCTTATCTTAATGATGTCTTTCCCTCCCCCCCTGTGCAAATTTCTTGATGTACCAGCTCTTAAATGTGCTTTTTTCTCAGTCATTCATTTGTAAACTTCCTGATGAAGGGGCCTCTGTGCTCTGGAAGCTAGCAAATATAATCATCTCTTTGGTTAGCCAATAAAGGTATCAATCCTATATTACTTTTGTCTTTTTTTGACACAAAAGTATTTACATCATATAGATTTTTCTGGCTAACACGGTACTGCAATAATATAAAATGTTTTTTGCTACACATTTTCATCCTTATCGACAAACCCTTCAACAACACCTTATATGCATCTCAAAATACTCCTCCTCTTACCCTCTTAGGTCTACCAGTGTCCTGAGCCTCACCTCACCTCTGGTGACCACCGTTCACTCCTCCTACAAGACTTCTACTGTACTGTGCCTCTTCTGCTACACTATATCAGCCTTAATTTGTTGTATGAATATTTAGCTACAGTCAAAGCAATAATGTCATATATAAGTAGAGATGGTCACTGACCCCCGTGTTTTGGTTTTGGATTCGGTTTTGGATCTGGATTACCGTTGTGTTTTGGTTTTGGTTTTGGTTTTGCAAAACCGCCATTGCGTGTTTTGGTTTTGGTTTTGGTTTTGTTTGGTTTTGTTTTGCTATTTTGTTGGAAAATACATGTTTTTGTGCCTAAAATAACCCAATTTAGTGCTCCAACTGTTTTAGAGATAAGTAATCTAATTGTTGAGGTAATAAATCATCCAAAAAAACTGTTTAATTCTTCGTTGGTAGGCCTTCATTTATTCTACACACAAAACAGATTGTCTTCCTCTCCATCTATGCATATTGGCAATGCAGCCATCGTCTTTGAATGTATATTACACCCTACACTTATAGTTAAATATGTAAAGAAATGGAAAAAGACAGTTTGCTTTCTGTCTCTATAGGCCCCCCTCCACTTTTTTAAAAAAACAAAAAATTCAGCCATTATAGACTGTACAATATTAATTGACATGGAGAAAGCCAGTTTGGTTTCTGTCTCTCTAGGCCCCCCTCCACTTGTATAAAATACCAAAAAATCCAGCCGTTATAGACTGTACAATATTAATTGACATGGAGAAAGCCAGTTTGGTTTTTGTCTCTCTAGGCCACCCTCCACTTGTATAAAATACTAATAAATTCAGCCGTTATATACTGTACAATATAAATTGAAATGGACAAAGGCAGTTTGGTATCTGTCTGCATCAGATCTTCTCTCCACTAGGAGTAAAATAGAAAACTATTCAGCCGTTATATAATCTAGAATATAAATAGAAATTGAGAAAGGCAATTTGGTATCTGGCTGCATCATAATCATCAACATCATCATTAGCGCCCTCGTCGCCTACACAAATCTCCCCCTCATCCTCTTCTAATTCCAAAGTGGCATCCTCAATTTGGGTATCACCGGCTACACTCGGGCTATTAAGGCACACATCAGCAGAATGCTCACGATTAGACATCCCACTGTTGGATGGACTCTCCACAGGGATTGTTGTCATTTGTGAATCAGAGCAAATATTCTCCTGTAATGCCTCACTGTTATCTTGCAGCTCGGCTTTGACGCGTAACAGTAGTTGTGCACCAATTGTAGGCTGGGTAACTTTTTGGGATCTGCCACTAATAGCCAAAGGTGAAGGCCTCATTCTCTCTTTGCCACTGCGTGTGTAGAATGGCATGCTTGCAATTTTTTTTCTATCGTCACTTAACTTTTGCTCAGTTACACTTCTTTTTCGCTTCAATACAGTAAATTTTTTTTGGGTTTTTGTTTTTTGCACTAATTTGAAAACACTCTGTTGTTTGACATCGCCTTGGCCAGATGACGTACTGGGAACACTAACATCAGGACTGGTGACAGAACCTGGTTGCTCATTTAGATCATATGTGGACTGCTTTGAATCCATTCTGAGCGCAAACCACTGGGGAGTGCTAAAAATTATTTAGTAGATTCTGCTGACAGATATGACTTTTGACAGCCAGAAATATTAATGCACAATTAGGGAGGACACCCCAAAAACACTGAGGAGTGCTAAAAATTATTGAGTAGATACTGCTGACAGATATGACTTTTGACAGCCAGAAATATTAATGCACAATTAGGGAGGACACCCCAAAAACACTGAGGAGTGCTAAAAATTATTGAGTAGATACTGCTGACAGATATGACTTTTGACAGCCAGAAATATTAATGCACAATTAGGGAGGACACCCCAAAAACACTGAGGAGTGCTAAAAATTATTGAGTAGATACTGCTGACAGATATGACTTTTGACAGCCAGAAATATTAATGCACAATTAGGGAGGACACCCCAAAAACACTGAGGAGTGCTAAAAATTATTGAGTAGATACTGCTGACAGATATGACTTTTGACAGCCAGAAATATTAATGCACAATTAGGGAGGACACCCCAAAAACACTGAGGAGTGCTAAAAATTATTGAGTAGATACTGCTGACAGATATGACTTTTGACAGCCAGAAATATTAATGCACAATTAGGGAGGACACCCCAAAAACACTGAGGTGTGCTACAAATTATTTAGTAGATACTGCTGACAGATATGACTTTTGACAGCCAGAAATATTAATGCACAATTATGGGGGACACCCCAAAAGCGCTGGGGAGTGCCAAATATGAAGAAAAAATAATAAACCTCTATCCTCCTCTCTGCACTAGCGATTTTGGTTAGAGCAATTGCAAGAACAATATTGTATTCTCTGTCCCTGCTCTAATTAGCCTATGACTACACCCTGCTCTCTCCCTCTGTCAAATGGCGATGGATTGCTGTGGAGGCGTGTATTTATAAAGTTGAAGTATCGCGAGAACCGAGTCCCGAGATCCGACGACGTCACAATGACGTTCGGCCTCGATTTGGATTCGGAATGGGCGGGAGAGTACCGAGCTGCTCAGCTCGGTACTCGGATACCCAAAGTTCGGGTGGGTTCGGTTCTCGGAGAACCGGACCCGCCCATCTCTATATATAAGTGACATTACAAGCTGCTTACCTCCAAGCTTTCCAAAGCCATTTTCATAGTTATCCCACTTTTGGTCAAAGGACAGCCCGTCATCTCCATTGTGTTTCTGTATAAGAGTCCAACCTCCAGTCGCTGTCATTTCACAGAACACCTGCAGGGGGCGCACATATTTTTCTTATATTTTACTGTATGGAGTACAATACAGAGAGTATGTGTGTGTGTGTGTGTGTGTGTGTGTGTGTGTGTGTGTATGTATGTGTGTGTATGTGTGTGTGTGTGTGTGTGTGTGTGTATAGATTATTTCTAACCAATAAATGTAACGCAGGACAACAACCCTCTGACCAACATTGCAACACACATAGCCCACTCAGTACTTTTACCTTTGCAGTCTGGCTGGTCCATTGAGCAATATGATGTAGCACATGCCCTTGTGTTTCTAACTCTCATTGTCCTATAGATTGTAAGCTTGTGAGCAGGGTTCTCTTACCTCTGTCTGTATGTATTACCCAGTATTGTCTTATTAATGTTTGTTCCCAATTGTAAAGCGCTACGGAATTTGCTGGCGCTATATAAATAAATGTTGATGATGATGATGATGATGAACAATCGTCCTATACATCACAGTCCGGGTTCACGTATAAATTTTGCTGATTTCCTCACCTGAAAAGAGGAGTCAGCTCCCTCTGGTTTTATTGTGTAGATTCCACTGGTTGAAGCTTTGTTTCTTGTCCAGATATCTGAGCAGTCGCTTCCTACAGAACAAGGTAAGAGTATTTATAGGATAGATAGATAGATAGATAGATAGATAAACATATATGAGATATATAGATAGTTAAACAGATATGAGATAGAAATTAGATAGATAGTTTGGCTGGATCACTTATAAATAACTTATGTGTGGCTGGGTCATGTAGACATAATCTATTGTAGCAATGTATTTCATTTAGAGGTGCAGGCACCAATGTATAATTGCAAATGCACTTATCGTGTTACATTGGGATGTGTTTTGTATGAAGGTGTCATTGTTTGGGTTTGTAGCTTAGTAAGGAAGTCTGTTTGCTGATAGCAGAAATTGCTAAGTAAGTCTTTTTATGTGAAGTGACAAACACCTGTTTAGCCTGTATACCCAGTAGGGGATCGCTGCCTTGCTGTCTGGCATGGCTGCATCTCAGATAATATAAGCATCACGTTTTAGCACATAACAGAGTAGTGTAAATATTGTTAGCTTTGTATTGCATGTAAATCTATGTTTGGGGAAACATATATCGTATCCGGATACTAAAAATAGCTCAGACGTTGCGGAACCATATCTGATCAGGGGGCAGGATTACCCCCTGCCAGGAGTTATGTCAGAACTGTATAAAAATTGAGCTGTTTGAACAAGTAATGTATCATTCTTGTTCCATCTGACACGATCACTGGTACCTTCAACTAGTGTGAACACAAATAAACATCACTTGCTTCAAAGACCTGCTTGAGAACTGCTCCATGTTGAAAATCCTGTAACCTACAGATTAGACCCAAAATCTAATCCGTTCCCGGCTGTACTGAGGTTTGGACCCAGCTTTCCAGCACCACCACTCTGCCTGCTACCCTGCTGCCCTGGTCTATGTGATAGGCCAGGGGGGAATCCATTCACAGCAACCCTGATCTATAGGAAGAGGTCAGGGGTACCAGCCCAGGTGTACCAGCAACGGGGTACACTAGCAGTGACAGTTACCCAGAGGGAACATGGCTCTGGATGCCGGTCCAGTGGTGGCAGCATTTGTAAGCCCCTCCTACTGCGGTTAGAGAGCGCATTTGGCATAAAGAAAGGAAACAGTGGCAAAGTAAGGCCAGCCGGTTCCCAGTAGCAACAGACAGGGTGGCATAGGCGGTCCATCCTGTCACAGATTGGTAGATAGATAAATAGGTATGAAATAGATAGCTAGATTAGAGGTAGATAGATTGCTAGATAGATAGATAGATAGATAGATAGATAGATAGACATAAAAGATCTCCAGCACAGTTCATAGAACAAAATTACTTGTTTTTTTTTTATTTTAAAGGTAAATGTTTGCACAGTGGTTAGCATTGTTGCCTCTTAGCGCTTGGGTTTGATTCCAACCAGAGCCCTGTATGGATAGAGTTTGTATGTTCTCCCCATGTTTTAGTGGGTTTCCTCCCATGGCTCTGTTTTTTCCCCAAACACTCCAAAGACATACTGGTGGGTTACTTGGCTTCTGACAAAATTAACGCCTGTGTGTGTGTTGTAGGGCATATAGATTGTAAGCTCCACTGGTGCAGGGACTGATGTGAATGATTAAATATTCTCTACAAGTTAACCCGTTCATGATACTCATGCATTGTAGTCAAATCAAGCTACTTAAGGTGTTAAGGTGTTGTCATGCATTTGGGGCTAGGCCAGGCCTCCTCAGGGGAAGAGCGTTACTTCCCGACGCAAGCGCCCTTTTTTTACGTGGTTTTGTCCACGTCACCACCTCATCATTCTTATCCATCACCTCATCCTTCATCTTCATCGCCACATCCTTCATCTCCATCGTCTTACTTTTCTAAAACCTCTCGATACACAACGTTTCTGCTGAACACCTTATCGCTGTGCTTAATCAGTCTTCCTTGAAGGGCAGTATTCATAACCTGCACTTTCACATCACTGCTTCTCCGTACTCGTGAAAATGCGACATACAATTGTCCATGACCAAACACAGGCTCTGGTAAATAAATACCCACACAGTCAAGTGTTTGACCCTGTGACTTGTTAATGGTCATAGCAAATGCCGCCTTCAAAGGGAACTGCCGCCGTCTTAGCTTGTAAATTTAGCCTTTTCTACCCCTCCCACGGGGGGAAGGGGGGATGATGGAAGTTAACTGACTTCACTATTATAATTTTTTTGTCAAATACTGTCAGTATACCAAATTTCAGGTCAATTGGATGAGCCCTTTCTGAGAAAATAGTTTTTTACACATACACACACACACTAACACACACCGCTAGGCTTATATTTATTAGATAAAGAGCTGCATGATATGTATCTACTTAAAAAAACAAAAGTATTAATAAATAATAAAATAAATCATGTCCATAGAATACAACATATCTTACCTTGTACCTGTTTTATTCCTTCAGCCTGTCGACAGAAAAACAGCATAGATTATTTTACTTATCTATCTATCTCTCTCTCTCAAGTGTATCTCTGACCAGGGGAGCATCGAATGGGTTAAACCTGAGCACTAAAGAATTAAAGATGTATTAAAGTGTTTGTTTGTTCATTTAAATGTAAATATTAAATGTATGAACGCTGTGGTGCTGGTTAATAACCAACTCACAGCGCCAGAAGGGGCTAAGTCACTCCACTGGGCGCTGGGAGTATAAATGTATTTATTTTCATATATGTGTGTTGATTTCTAATGCAATAGCCTTGTGTGTGAAGGAGATTGTATTTATTGTTGAGACAAGGCCTGGTGTGGAAATTTGGTTTTGTTTTCTGTGACTGTCTGAAGGCAGGTAATCTCATGTTTATTAGACCTTTACATCTCAGTGACCAACATGTCTGTTTAGCTCCCTGCTGTGTACATAGCAGGGAGCCGCTACCTTTCTGTCCTGTGTGGATTTTCATTTGGCATTTCAGATCCTGTCCGAATAATGCAACCGGCAAGGTTTAGTATAACAGATTAGTTTAAATTGTGTTAACTGTGCATTACATTTAAATCCATGTTTTGGGAAACATATTGCATCCTGATACTAAAAATAACTCAGACGTGGCGGACCAGGGGGCTGGCTCACCCTCTGTCAGGATTGGTTTCAGAATCTGTTTAAAAAGGAGAGCTGCTGACCATGTAATGTATTATACCATCTGTACCTTTCTGGATGTCACTAATACCTTCAAATAGTAAATGTAACTGTCCTTATTAGGACTACTTGAACTAAAAAACATCACTTCTTTCAAGAACCTGCTTAAAACGCATATGGCTAATGTCCTTTTCCTTCACGCACCTTACCAACCTTTGTACTTTAAAAGTGTTACTTAATCTAATGAAATAAAGACACAGACACGTATAGCTACTTTGGCAAAAGGTCGCAGTTTTTATTAATCATAAACCAATTAAATGAAAGTCACCTGGTGGTGGCGAGAGCAAACTGCAGTCAACTAAACAACTAATCATCTAACCAAATACTGCAATGCCCAAATGGCATTCAAACTAAACCAAGGAATACTCCCTTAACATTGGCCGGTGTTAAACAGGCGTCAGCATGACTGCTCCCCTCTGAACTCAACATTGACGGCCACGCAAAGCACGCCAAGGGATCCTCCACTCAGAAGGATCAAGAGTAATGTTACTTGAAAGGGGCAGTGACGTGCGGCCAAATATCCTAACCACCGTTGTGACTAGTCATTGACTGCACTGCTCTCCCACCAACTGCGCCTCCTCTGTAAAAAAGATTGTTAAATCAAACAATAACTAGCTGGGCGGGAGGGAGGCATCAGTGAAATCACGGGAAGGAAAGATCTAGAAGCCCATGGGAGTTTCTAATGAGGTGACTGAAACCACTCCCCATGGATTCTATTGGCTGGGACTAAAACAACTTTAACCCCTAATGGGTAAGGACCTGAAAAACATAATCCATGCATTTTAAGTGCCCTCAGCTAAAATGGCTTCACTTAACATTAGATAGATAGATAGATATGAGATAGATAGATAGATAGATAGATAGATAGATATGAGATAGAGAGATAGATAGATAGATAGATATGAGATAGATAGATAGATATGAGATAGATAGATAGATAGATAGATAGATACGAGATAGATAGATAGATAGATATGAGATAGAGAGATAGATAGATATGAGATAGATAGATATGAGATAGATAGATATGAGATAGATAGATAGATAGATAGATAGATATGAGATAGAGAGATAGATAGATAGATAGATAGATAGATAGATATGAGATAGATAGATAGATAGATAGATAGATAGATATGAGATAGATAGATATGAGATAGATAGATATGAGATAGATAGATAGATAGATATGAGATAGATAGATAGATAGATAGATAGATAGATATGAGATAGATAGATATGAGATAGATAGATAGATATGAGATAGATAGATAGATAGATATGAGATAGATAGATAGATATGAGATAGATAGATAGATAGATAGATATGAGATAGATAGATAGATAGATAGATATGAGATAGATAGATATGAGATAGATAGATAGGTAGATAGATATGAGATAGATAGATAGATATGAGATAGATAGATAGATAGGTAGATAGATATGAGATAGATAGATATGAGATAGATAGATAGATATGAGATAGATAGATAGATAGATAGATAGATATGAGATAGATAGATATATAGATAGTAGATAGATAGATAGATATGAGATAGATAGATAGATAGATATGAGATAGATAGATATGAGATAGATAGATAGATAGATAGATATGAGATAGATAGATATGAGATAGATAGATAGATAGATAGATATGAGATAGATAGATAGATAGATAATTATTATTATTATTATTATTATTATTATTATTTATTTATAAGGCGCCACAAGGCATCCGCAGCGCCGTACAGAGACAAACAAAATCACAATACAATGGGAGACAGCACAGTACAGTAAACACAGCAACTCAGTACGCTCAATGCACAGCTAGAGAGGGCGGGGAAGGGGAAGGGAGGATCCGCAAACGAGAACGAGGGAGTGGAAGACAGGGAGACCCCCAGGGCGGAGGAGGGCGCGAGAGTGGACGTGGGGTGGAGGACCCTCGAGGAGGAGGGCTAAGTAGCTGGAGAGCAGAGTTAGAAGTGGTGGAAACAGGAGGAGAGATGGCCCTGCTCAGAGGAGCGTACAATCTAAGGGGAGGGGTGGACAGACAGAGAGACGCAGGGGAGAGAGGGAGAGTAGGGGGACAGAGGCAGAAGATAAGGTAGGAAGTTAAGTGGGAGACAGAAAGGCTTTAAGAAAAAGGTGGGTTTTTAGGGCCCGTTTGAAGCTGGACAGATTAGGGGAAGTTATGATGGAGGGAGGGAGCTTGTTCCAGTGGAGGGGGGCAGCGCGGGCGAAGTTTTGGATACTCGCGTGGGAGGAGGTTATAAGGGGGGAAGAGAGGCGACGGTCAGAGGCAGAACGGAGAGGGCGGGATGGAGCATAAATAGAGAGGAGGGTGGAGATGTAGGGCACAGTGGAGTTGGCGAGGGCCTTGTAGGTGAGTGTGAGGAGCTTAAAGAGGATTCTGAATGGGAATGGGAGCCAGTGAAGGGCTAGGTAGAGGGGGGAGACAAAAGAGGAGCGGCGAGAGAGGAAAATAAGCCTAGCTGCAGCGTTAAGGACGGATCGAAGGGGATCGAGATGAGAGTGGGGGAGGCCAGTGAGGAGGAGGTTGCAGTAGTCCAGGCGGGAGATGATCAGAGAGTGGATAAGGCATTTGGTGGCATCTTGGGAGAGGAAGGGCCGGATGCGAGCGATGTTGCGCAGCTGGAAGCGGCAGGATTTAGCAAGAGAGAGGATGTGGGGGCCAAAGGAGAGAGAGGAGTTGAGGATGACACCAAGGCAGCGAAGTTGGGGGACAGGGGAGATAGAGGTGTTGTCGACAGTGATGGAGAGGTCAGAAGGGGATGGGGTATGAGAGGGAGGAAAAACTATGAGCTCAGTTTTGGCAAGGTTAAGTTTGAGGAATCGAGAGGACATCCAGGAGGAGATGGCAGAGAGGCAGGCGGACACCCTAGAGAGGAGGGAGGGAGAGAGATCAGGAGAGGAGAGGTATAGTTGAGTGTCGTCAGCGTAAAGGTGGTAGCTGAAGCCGAAGGAGCTGATGAGTTCACCCAGGGAGGAGGTGTATAGAGAGAAGAGTAAGGGTCCCAGAACAGAGCCCTGAGGGACCCCGACTGGAAGGGTGGATGGGGGGGAGAGAGACCCAGAGGTGGTGACAGAGAAGGAACGGTGAGTAAGGTAAGAGGTGAACCAGGACAGGACTGGGCCGGAGAGGCCGAAAGACTGGAGGGTGTGAAGGAGGAGGGGGTGGTCAACGGTGTCAAAGGCTGCAGAGAGGTCAAGGAGGATGAGAAGGGAGAAGTGGCCCCTGGCGTTTGCAGAGAGGAGGTCATTGGTGACTTTAGCCAGGGCAGTTTCAGTGGAGTGGAGGGGGCGGAAACCAGACTGGAGAGGATCAAGGAGGGAGTATTCAGAAAGGTAGGAGGTGAGACGGCTGCAGACGAGCCTCTCGAGAATTTTGGAGGCAAAAGGGAGAAGAGATATGGGGCGATAGTTCGAGAGAGAAGTGGGGTCGAGATTAGGTTTCTTAAGAATGGGGGATACGAGAGCATGTTTGAAGGAGGAGGGGAAGATGCCAGTGGAGAGGGAGAGATTAAAGAGGTGAGCGAGGTGGGAGCAGGTGGTGGGGGAAAGGGAGAAAAGAAGGTGGGAGGGGATGGGATCCAGGGGGCAGGTAGTGGGGGGGGAGGATAAAATGAGAGAGTGGACTTCCTCGCCGGTGGTGGGACGGAAGGAGTGGAGGGGAAGGTGGTTGGGGGGGAGGACAGAAGAGTGGGAGGGGTGGAAGAAAGAGTGGAGGAGGAGATTTCAAGTCGGATGGCCTCGATTTTAGAGGAGAAGGAGGAGGCGAAATCAGAGGCAGTCAGGGAGGAGGGGGTGGGGGGGAGGGGAGGGGGCCAAGAGAGTGCTGAAGGTGGCAAAGAGGCGGCGGGGGTTAGAGGACTGGGAAGAGATGAGGGATTTAAAGAAAGATTGTTTAGCGAGTGAGAGGGCAGAGCTGTAGGATGAAAGGATGAATTTAAAGTGGAGGAAGTCAGCCAGGGAGCGGGATTTTCTCCAGTGACGTTTGGCGGAACGGGAGCATTTTTGGAGGAAGCGGGTAAATTTGGAGTGCCAGGGTTGGGGTTTGGAGCAGCGATTGTAGAGGGAGACCGCCTGGTTGGGGCAGGCCTGGGAGGAAAGGGGAGAAAGGAGGGTATCGAGAGAGGAGGACAGAGAGGCAGGGTCAAGAGCATCGAGGTTGCGTATGGACAGAGTAGGTTTGGGCAGGGGGAGGGGAGCAGGAGAAGAGGAGAGAGAGAAGGAGAGAAGATGGTGGTCGGATAGAGGAAAGGGAGAGATGGAGAAGTCGGAGAGATTACATAGGTAGGAGAAGACAAGATCAAGGGAGTGACCAAGGCAGTGGGTAGAGGAGGAGGTCCATTGGGTGAGACCAAGGGAGGAAGAGAGGATGAGCAGTTTGCTGGAAGCAGGGTAGGTGGGGTTGTCGATGGGGATATTAAAGTCACGAGAATGATCGAGGGGAGATCGGAGGAGAGGTAGTGAGGAAGCCAGCTAGCAAAGTTGTCAAGGAAGAGGGAGGTGGGGCCAGGGGGGCGGTAGATGACAGTGACGTGGAGATGGATGGGGTAGAAGAGGCGGATGGAGTGAGCTTCAAAAGAGGAGAAGGAGAGGGAGGGTTCAGGGGGAATGACACGAAAAGTACAGGTGGAGGAGAGGAGGAGGCCAACTCCACCGCCAGGGCGGGCACCAGGCCTGGCGGAGTGGGTGAAGGAGAGGCCACCATAGGAGAGGGCAGCGGGGGAAGTAGTATCAGAATTGGAGAGCCAGGTTTCAGTAACGGCAAGAAGGTTAAAGGAGTTGGATAGAAAGAGGTCGTGGATAGCAGTCAGCTTGAAAGAAAGATTTAAAGAAAGGAAAGGGAGAAAAGAAGGGGGAAAGGGAGCGAAGAAGGTGGGAGGGGATGGGATCCAGGGGGCAGGTAGTGGGGGGGGGGATAAAATGAGAGAGTGGACTTCCTCGCCGGTGGTGGGACGGAAGGAGTGGAGGGGAAGGTGGTTGGGGGGGGAGGACAGAAGAGTGGGAGGGGTGGAAGAAAGAGTGGAGGAGGAGATTTCAAGTCGGATGGTTTCGATTTTAGAGGAGAAGAAGGAGGCGAAATCAGAGGCAGTCAGGGAGGAGGGGGTGGGGGGAGGGGAGGGGGCCAAGAGAGTGCTGAAGGTGGCAAAGAGGCGGCGGGGGTTAGAGGACTGGGAAGAGATATGAGATAGATAGATAGATAGATAGATAGATAGATAGATAGATAGATAGATATGAGATGGCTAGATATGAGATAGATAGATAGATATGGGATAGATAGATAGATAGATAGATAGATAGATAGATAGATAGATATGAGATAGATATGATAGATAGATAGATAGATAGATAGATAAATAGATATCATAAAAACATGATTAGCATCCTGCTTATTTTACGTAACACGTAATCACAATTTTCCATAAAATACATTTTTTTTTAACTCTTGTTCACACATAGACAATTTTTTAAAAACCAAGCATACATGAATATAGTTTTTTTTTATTAAGAATACACATTTTGCTAGATTTTACTTTACAATTACTGCCACAGTGTGTGTGTGTGTGTATACTTTATATCATAACCATGGGCCTGATTCATTAGTGATCGTATCTGCTGTTATTTTGCTTATCTTAAGCAAATCCACTCTGTGCATGCTCATAAAAGGGAGATAAGAAGCAAAATCCACTGCGTAAGTCAAGAATTTCTTAAGTTAAGATGAAAATCCATCTTAACTTCACTCCTATCTCCCAGTTTCTTCTTAAAAGAAGCATCTTAACTTTTGCACAAGGTAAGATCACTATTGAATCAGGCCCCATGTCCTTGTAAATCACAGTCAGGGATCTCATACAGGATTTGTCTCAACTGAGTAGAGCAATTAGCTCACGCTGCCCTTAATATATATATAAATACACAATTAGAACATATGCTGTATTTGGAGTTGGTCCATCTAGATTTGTCTGAACAGAAAATACAAGTAGTTCTGGTGAAATAAAGGTGAATGTTCTGTACCCCGTAACATATGATCACATCCTGTATTTCCATCAGGTCATTCTTTATAAAGACTTTACTTACCTGTGATGTAATCTGCTGGTAATACAGACTTAGTAATAACAGGCAGCGGAATAGGTGGGATGTCATTATTATGTATCTAAAAGAAAATATTAATTGCATATGATTATAACAGTATTTACTCTAGTTATATTCATTCTCTGCATAGAAAATGTTTTGATGTATAATAATAAAGTAAAACTTATTTGAATCACACTAAACAATACAACATTTTTAAAAGCATTAACATACATTTAACTGTTTTATTATTCATGCTCAGTAGACATTAAACGTCTTTAGAATATTTCCTGCATTTTAAATATACATTTGCATTTTCAACTATGTTTTTAAAAAACTAATTATTATACTGGTCATACACCTGACTAGTATGTAACACAGCTACTGGTCATACACCTGACTGGTATGTAAACTAAATACTGCTTATAGACCTGACTGTTATGTAACACGAAAACTGGTTATACACGTTACTGGTATGTAACACAGCTACTGGTCATACACCTGACTGGTATGTAACACAGCTACTGGTCATACACCTGACAGTTATGTAACACAGCTAGTGGTCATATACCTGACTGGTATGTAAACTAAATACTGCTTATAAGAACAGAGGGCTGTACATAAGCTCGAGGGATAATAAAAGCTAAGGCTGTATTGAGCTGTATTGGTACTCTGGGGGTTAACTGGATTGGTCTGTTCATGACGTCAGGTTGAGTCATGGGGAGGAGCTACGGAAGATATATCTGAAAGGGGCGGAGAAGAATCATTCTCTTGGATCCTGGACGTTGCCCACCCTCCCTCCCTATTGGATCAACTATGATGGTCTGCTGCAGTAATCTGTTACAGGTGCAATTTGGGTGGTGGTGTGTATTTAAAGTAGCTGTGGCTGGAAATCGCAGTACAGTCGACGGCCAGTGGTAAGGGCACATGACGGTATCGGGCACGCTTAACCCACCTGTTTTCAAATGGAATAGGCTATTAGTCTCGGTCCAAGTACTTCCCGACCGGGTTGACTTGTGGTTGCTTCCGTTAGCCTAGAAAAGGGGAGGGTTCTGTAGTGCCCGGGGCGGTAGCCCCGTTTAGGTAGATATGTGCACCTTGGGGTGTGTGGTTGTCCCCCGTTTGCGGATGCCCCCTGGAAGGCTTGGGGCATCCTGGTTGGCCTGGCGGATGTCGACTCGGACTGCTCCTTCTCCACCACCATACCTGGCAATAAATCCCTTTATTCTTACCCCACAATTAAGTTGTCGCGTCTTTATTTTTATGGTAACACAATAAGAGTATAATGTAAGGAAAGGTTATCAGCCATTAAGCATTTTATAGACCTGACTGTTATGTAACACGAATACTGGTTATACACGTTACTGGTATGTAACACAGCTACTGGTCATACACCTGACTGGTATGTAACACAGCTACTGGTCATACACCTGACTGGTATGTAACACAGCTACTGGTCATACACCTGACTGTTATGTAACACAGCTACTGGTCATACACCTGACTGGTATGTAACACAGCTACTGCTAATACACCTGACTGGTATGTAACACAGCTACTGGTCATACACCTGACTGGTATGTAACACAGCTACTGGTCATACACCTGACTGTTATGTAACACAGCTACTGGTCATACACCTGACTGGTATGTAACACAGCTACTGGTCATACACCTGACTGGTATGTAACACAGCTACTGCTAATACACCTGACTGGTATGTAACACAGCTACTGGTCATACACCTGACTGGTATGTAACACAGCTACTGCTAATACACCTGACTGGTATGTAACACAGCTACTGGTCATACACCTGACTGGTATGTAACAGCTACTGGTTATACACGTGACTGGTATGTAACACAGCTACTGGTCATACACCTGACTGGTATGTAACAGCTACTGGTTATACACGTGACTGGTATGTAACACAGCTACTGGTCATACACCTGACTGGTATGTAACACAGCTACTGCTAATACACCTGACTGGTATGTAACACAGCTACTGGTCATACACCTGACTGGTATGTAACACAGCTACTGCTAATACACCTGACTGGTATGTAACACAGCTACTGGTCATACACCTGACTGGTATGTAACAGCTACTGGTTATACACGTGACTGGTATGTAACACAGCTACTGGTCATACACCTGACTGGTATGTAACACAGCTACTGCTAATACACCTGACTGGTATGTAACACAGCTACTGGTCATACACCTGACTGGTATGTAACACAGCTACTGCTAATACACCTGACTGGTATGTAACACAGCTACTGGTCATACACCTGACTGGTATGTAACAGCTACTGGTTATACACCTGACTGGTATGTAACACAGCTACTGGTCATACACCTGACTGGTATGTAACACAGCTACTGCTAATACACCTGACTGGTATGTAACACAGCTACTGGTCATACACCTGACTGGTATGTAACACAGCTACTGGTCATACACCTGACTGGTATGTAACACAGCTACTGGTCATACACCTGACTGGTATGTAACAGCTACTGGTTATACACCTGACTGGTATGTAACACAGCTACTGCTAATACACCTGACTGGTATGTAACACAGCTACTGGTCATACACCTGACTGGTATGTAACACAGCTACTGGTCATACACCTGACTGGTATGTAACACAGCTACTGGTCATACACCTGACTGTTATGTAACACAGCTACTGGTCATACACCTGACTGGTATGTAACACAGCTACTGGTCATACACCTGACTGGTATGTAACACAGCTACTGGTCATACACCTGACTGGTATGTAACACAGCTACTGGTCATACATATGACTGGTATGTAACACAGCTACTGGTCATACACCTGACTGGTATGTAACACAGCTACTGGTCATACACCTGACTGACATGTAACACAGCTACTGGTCATACACCTGACTGGTATGTAACACAGCTACTGGTCATACACCTGACTGACATGTAACACAGCTACTGGTCATACACCTGACTGGTATGTAACACAGCTACTGGTCATACACCTGACTGGTATGTAACACAGCTACTGGTCATACACCTGACTGGTATGTAACAGCTACTGGTTATACACGTGACTGGTATGTAACACAGCTACTGGTCATACACCTGACTGGTATGTAACACAGCTACTGCTAATACACCTGACTGGTATGTAACACAGCTACTGGTCATACACCTGACTGGTATGTAACACAGCTACTGGTCATACACCTGACTGGTATGTAACACAGCTACTGGTCATACACCTGACTGGTATGTAACAGCTACTGGTTATACACCTGACTGGTATGTAACACAGCTACTGGTCATACACCTGACTGGTATGTAACACAGCTACTGCTAATACACCTGACTGGTATGTAACACAGCTACTGGTCATACACCTGACTGGTATGTAACACAGCTACTGGTCATACACCTGACTGGTATGTAACACAGCTACTGGTCATACACCTGACTGTTATGTAACACAGCTACTGGTCATACACCTGACTGGTATGTAACACAGCTACTGGTCATACACCTGACTGGTATGTAACACAGCTACTGGTCATACACCTGACTGGTATGTAACACAGCTACTGGTCATACATATGACTGGTATGTAACACAGCTACTGGTCATACACCTGACTGGTATGTAACACAGCTACTGGTCATACACCTGACTGACATGTAACACAGCTACTGGTCATACACCTGACTGGTATGTAACACAGCTACTGGTCATACACCTGACTGACATGTAACACAGCTACTGGTCATACACCTGACTGGTATGTAACACAGCTACTGGTCATACACCTGACTGGTATGTAACACAGCTACTGGTCATACACCTGACTGGTATGTAACACAGCTACTGGTCATACATATGACTGGTATGTAACACAGCTACTGGTCATACACCTGACTGGTATGTAAAATAAATACTGATTATAGACCTGACTGTTATGTAACACGGATACTGGTTATACACGTGACTGTTATATAAAATAAACACTGTTTATAGACCTGACTGTTATGTAACACGGATACTGGTTATACACGTTACTGTTATGTAACACAGCTGCTGGTTATACACCTGACTGTTATATAAAATAAATACTGTTTATAGACCTGACTGGTATGTAACACAGCTACTGGTTATACACCTGACTGGTATGTAACACAGCTACTGGTCATACACCTGACTGGTATGTAACACAGCTACTGGTCATACACCTGACTGGTATGTAACACAGCTACTGGTCATACACCTGACTGGTATGTAACACAGCTACTGGTCATACACCTGACTGGTATGTAACACAGCTACTGGTTATACACCTGACTGACATGTAACACATCTACTGGTTATACAAGCGACTGGTATGTAACACAGCTACTGCTAATACACCTGACTGACATGTAACACAGCTACTGGTCATACACCTGACTGGTATGTAACACAGCTACTGGTCATACACCTGACAGTTATGTAACACAGCTACTGGTCATACACGTTACTGGTATGTAACACAGCTACTGGTCATACACCTGACTGGTATGTAACACAGCTAGTGGTCATACACCTGACAGTTATGTAACACAGCTACTGGTCATACACCTGACTGGTATGTAACACAGCTACTGGTCATACACCTGACTGGTATGTAACACAGCTACTGGTCATACACCTGACTGGTATGTAACACAGCTACTGGTCATACACCTGACTGACATGTAACACAGCTACTGGTTATACACGCGACTGGTATGTAACACAGCTACTGCTAATACACCTGACTGGTATGTAACACAGCTACTGGTCATACACCTGACTGGTATGTAACACAGCTACTGGTTATACACCTGACTGACATGTAACACAGCTACTGGTTATACACCTGACTGGTATGTAACACAGCTACTGGTCATACACCTGACAGTTATGTAACACAGCTACTGGTCATACACCTGACTGGTATGTAACACAGCTACTGGTCATACACCTGACTGGTATGTAACACAGCTACTGGTCATACACCTGACTGGTATGTAACACAGCTACTGGTCATACATATGACTGGTATGTAACACAGCTACTGGTCATACACCTGACTGGTATGTAAAATAAATACTGATTATAGACCTGACTGTTATGTAACACGGATACTGGTTATACACGTGACTGTTATATAAAATAAACACTGTTTATAGACCTGACTGTTATGTAACACGGATACTGGTTATACACGTTACTGTTATGTAACACAGCGACTGGTTATACACGTGACTGTTATATAAAATAAATACTGTTTATAGACCTGACTGGTATGTAACACAGCTACTGGTTATACACCTGACTGACATGTAACACAGCTACTGGTTATACACCTGACTGACATGTAACACAGCAACTGGTTATACACCTGACTGGTATGTAACACAGCTACTGGTCATACACCTGACTGGTATGTAACACAGCTACTGGTCATACACCTGACTGGTATGTAACACAGCTACTGGTCATACACCTGACTGGTATGTAACACAGCTACTGGTCATACACCTGACTGGTATGTAACACAGCTACTGGTCATACATATGACTGGTATGTAACACAGCTACTGGTCATACACCTGACTGGTATGTAAAATAAATACTGATTATAGACCTGACTGTTATGTAACACGGATACTGGTTATACACGTGACTGTTATATAAAATAAACACTGTTTATAGACCTGACTGTTATGTAATACGGATACTGGTTATACACGTTACTGTTATGTAACACAGCTACTGGTTATACACGTGACTGTTATATAAAATAAATACTGTTTATAGACCTGACTGGTATGTAACACAGCTACTGGTTATACACCTGACTGACATGTAACACATCTACTGGTTATACACGCGACTGGTATGTAACACAGCTACTGCTAATACACCTGACTGACATGTAACACAGCTACTGGTCATACACCTGACAGTTATGTAACACAGCTACTGGTCATACACCTGACTGGTATGTAACACAGCTACTGGTCATACACCTGACTGGTATGTAACACAGCTACTGGTCATACACCTGACTGGTATGTAAACTAAATACTGCTTATAGACCTGACTGTTATGTAAAACGAATACTGGTTATACACGTTACTGGTATGTAACACAGCTACTGGTCATACACCTGACTGGTATGTAACACAGCTAGTGGTCATACACCTGACAGTTATGTAACACAGCTACTGGTCATACACCTGACTGGTATGTAACACATCTACTGGTCATACACCTGACTGGTATGTAACACAGCTACTGGTCATACACCTGACTGACATGTAACACAGCTACTGGTTATACACGCGACTGGTATGTAACACAGCTACTGCTAATACACCTGACTGGTATGTAACACAGCTACTGGTTATACACCTGACTGACATGTAACACAGCTACTGGTTATACACGCGACTGGTATGTAACACAGCTACTGCTAATACACCTGACTGGTATGTAACACAGCTACTGGTCATACACCTGACTGACATGTAACACAGCTACTGGTTATACACCTGACTGACATGTAACACAGCTACTGGTTATACACCTGACTGGTATGTAACACAGCTACTGGTCATACACCTGACTGGTATGTAACACAGCTACTGGTTATACACCTGACTGACATGTAACACAGCTACTGGTTATACACCTGACTGGTATGTAACACAGCTACTGGTCATACACGCGACTGGTATGTAACACAGCTACTGCTAATACACCTGACTGGTATGTAACACAGCTACTGGTTATACACCTGACTGACATGTAACACAGCTACTGGTCATACACCTGACTGGTATGTAACACAGCTACTGGTCATACACCTGACTGGTATGTAACACAGCTACTGGTCATACACCTGACTGGTATGTAACACAGCTACTGGTCATACACCTGACTGGTATGTAACACAGCTACTGGTTATACACCTGACTGACATGTAACACAGCTACTGGTTATACACCTGACTGGTATGTAACACATCTACTGGTTATACACGCGACTGGTATGTAACACAGCTACTGCTAATACACCTGACTGACATGTAACACAGCTACTGGTCATACACCTGACAGTTATGTAACACAGCTACTGGTCATACACCTGACTGGTATGTAACACAGCTACTGGTCATACACCTGACTGGTATGTAAACTAAATACTGCTTATAGACCTGACTGTTATGTAACACGAATACTGGTTATACACGTTACTGGTATGTAACACAGCTACTGGTCATACACCTGACTGGTATGTAACACAGCTAGTGGTCATACACCTGACAGTTATGTAACACAGCTACTGGTTATACACGCGACTGGTATGTAACACAGCTACTGCTAATACACCTGACTGGTATGTAACACAGCTACTGGTTATACACCTGACTGACATGTAACACAGCTACTGGTTATACACCTGACTGGTATGTAACACAGCTACTGGTTATACACCTGACTGGTATGTAACACAGCTACTGGTCATACACCTGACTGGTATGTAACACAGCTACTGGTTATACACCTGACTGACATGTAACACAGCTACTGGTTATACACCTGACTGGTATGTAACACAGCTACTGGTCATACACCTGACTGGTATGTAACACAGCTACTGGTCATACATATGACTGGTATGTAACACAGCTACTGGTCATACACCTGACTGGTATGTAAAATAAATACTGATTATAGACCTGACTGTTATGTAACACGGATACTGGTTATACACGTTACTGTTATGTAACACAGCTACTGGTTATACACGTGACTGTTATATAAAATAAATACTGTTTATAGACCTGACTGGTATGTAACACAGCTACTGGTTATACACCTGACTGACATGTAACACAGCTACTGGTTATACACGTTACTGGTATGTAACACAGCTACTGCTAATACACCTGACTGACATGTAACACAGCTACTGGTTATACACCTGACTGACATGTAACACATCTACTGGTTATACACGTTACTGGTATGTAACACAGCTACTGCTAATACACCTGACTGACATGTAACACAGCTACTGGTCATACACCTGACAGTTATGTAACACAGCTACTGGTCATACACCTGACTGGTATGTAACACAGCTACTGGTCATACACCTGACTGGTATGTAACACAGCTACTGGTCATACACCTGACTGGTATGTAACACAGCTACTGGTCATACACCTGACTGGTATGTAACACAGCTACTGGTCATACACCTGACTGGTATGTAACACAGCTACTGGTCATACACCTGACAGTTATGTAACACAGCTACTGGTTATACACGCGACTGGTATGTAACACAGCTACTGCTAATACACCTGACTGGTATGTAACACAGCTACTGGTTATACACCTGACTGGTATGTAACACAGCTACTGGTCATACACCTGACAGTTATGTAACACAGCTACTGGTCATACACCTGACTGGTATGTAACACAGCTACTGGTTATACACCTGACTGACATGTAACACAGCTACTGGTTATACACCCGACTGGTATGTAACACAGCTACTGGTTATACACCTGACTGGTATGTAACACAGCTACTGGTTATACACCTGACAGTTATGTAACACAGCTACTGGTCATACACCTGACTGGTATGTAACACAGCTACTGGTCATACACCTGACTGGCATGTAACACAGCTACTGGTCATACACCTGACTGGTATGTAACACAGCTACTGGTCATACACCTGACTGGTATGTAACACAGCTACTGGTCATACACCTGACTGGTATGTAACACAGCTACTGGTCATACACCTGACTGACATGTAACACAGCTACTGGTTATACACCTGACAGTTATGTAACACAGCTACTGGTCATACACCTGACTGGTATGTAACACAGCTACTGCTAATACACCTGACTGGTATGTAACACAGCTACTGGTTATACACCTGACTGACATGTAACACAGCTACTGGTTATACACGCGACTGGTATGTAACACAGCTACTGGTTATACACGCGACTGGTATGTAACACAGCTACTGCTAATACACCTGACTGGTATGTAACACAGCTACTGGTTATACACCTGACTGGTATGTAACACAGCTACTGGTCATACACCTGACTGGTATGTAACACAGCTACTGGTCATACATATGACTGGTATGTAACACAGCTACTGGTCATACACCTGACTGACATGTAACACAGCTACTGGTTATACACCTGACTGACATGTAACACAGCTACTGGTTATACACCTAGAAATGAATTATGTGGAATTGATCTTCAAGTATAAACCACTATATTACCCAGCTGCTTTGTACCACTGTGCTGTATGTTGGTGATTGGTGGCTCAAATTGGCTATTTGTTAAAATTGAACTATATCAAAGTTGCATTTGGTTAATATGCTTTAAAAATAATGTATTGTGCTCTCATCTCACAAATAATCCTAACAATTAAATATGTGGACGTTCTCCACGATTCAGTAGCAGAGGTTGTAGACTGTGTGCGCTGTTATGGTATGGTGCACTGTTACTGCTTGCCGCTGGATCTACTCACTCTATGGAGGAGAATCAATTCAGTGCGGTGAGTCTGTGGAGATGCGCATTTTTCCTCACTCCCCTTACAGGTGCGCAAAGATTACTTACCGTAATAGGCGGCAGCGATTCTGATTGCAGAAATTTTCTATATGTGAAAATTATATCAGTTGTCCTTGAAGTACAAAAAGATCAGCACTCTGATGTGGTTGGTGGGATCTGTGGTGGTTGTCTGGTGTTAATCACGCAGTTCAGCTGTTGGTTTGGGAGCTTAGCTGGGTACGACGTTGTTGGTGCTGTGCTGAGTTCTTCTGTGAGAGGAGAATCCTCAGTCTTTCAGTTTCCTCCTATGTAGTGTAGGGATGAGGTGTGTCCTGTGTAGCTCTTTTTGGCTCTTGGTTTGGTGTGTGAGTCAGTAACAGAAGTGCTACAGACAAGGATACAAGTCAAACAGCGCATCCAATCACAAGCAGCCCCCCTGTCCCCCGACTCTGACCCAGACACGAGTCAAAAAAATCATAAGCCCAACCCAATGTTATGTCACAAACTTGAATGAACAAATCAAATAATAGATATAATCTTCTTTTTCTCCTTTAACCTAAAATGTTGAGTATTAAAAAAAAAATTGTATTAACAGTACTTAGTGTCCATAAAATCTTTGTTGTTTCATTGCTGCAGTTCCAAATTTCAATATCGGATTCCAAAACAGATGATTAAGAATTGTGTTCTTTCCAAGTTTCCTCAAAGAGACATATGTGAAAGAATCACAAGAACACATCATAGTGTGATGTCTTCTATAAAAATATTATTTAGAAAAGTGTTTTAAATAGATTTAGGGAATCAGTGGGTACAATTTACAGTCAACACCCAACCAGTGGGAAAAATCTGCACCGCAGCCTTCAGTGAAGTCTCTTTCAAGATATCATTCCAAATATTGTGTGTTTGTGTGTACGCTACAGAGGAGGAATCCACCCAGCTCATTGGACAACCGACATGTCTCCACTGCCAACTCTGCACACGGGAGAAGAACAAGGCCGTACCCAGCTAAGCTCCCAACCCAAGAGCGCCAGCAGAGCTACATGAAAAAAACCAGACAGAATATCCTCAGACACCTTCACCTCTGCTCCGGGCACTAAAAGATAAACTCAACACTCTAATCCACACAAACTTTATACCCGCAAAACAAATGTTCTTTTAAGAACAAAACCAAGCTATAAACATTTTTGGGCCTATTTAATATCTTTCTGCGCACATTACCGACAATTAGGGTCATGAAAACCTTGCTTATTTTTGCTCGTTCTTCTACAAGGTGTGCATAAAACTAAGTGAAGATCATTACCTACAACATCACACAGTAACATAGCCACAAATTTACTATGGATCCTCGCTGTTAATTGAATTTCCCCCAATGACAGGGAATGATTATCCAATAGGGGGACTACGTTGCAGCCTAGACTTTTTGGGGTTGAAAAATTGTGGAAGGGAGAGGTATACACTGAAATATATGTTAAAATATGAGAGAATAGTTGTTTCCAAAGTAAAATGAAAGAAAAATGCAGCAGAGTTGAAGATAATGATTAACCTTTGGGCGGGCGCATGAGGATAACCGAGTAGGAGAGACAAGGATGGTGTCAGGCGCAGATATGACAGCGCCCTCTTCACCCTCAGTAGCATTCGCTCATGCCTCTACGTTCTGATATACACTTCTGATTTAAATGGTAACTATATGAGTGACAAAGTTTGCTGTGACCCTTTTAAAAAGCCAAGTGGAGCTGAGTTTCGAAAACACAGAAACATGAACATTGGTGAGAGGAGGGGGGGTTGAAGGAAATCAGAATTTAAATTAAGGACGAGTTTGTTTTCTACCATCCCCCTGGACCCACTTCCCTTTATCTTAACTACTTTGCAGCCTGGCTTCCCCAAATCCTCTCCTCTGATCTTCCCTCCATCTTACGCTGTGATTTTAACATCCCTATTGATAACCTCACTGCCTCCATCAAGCTTCTCACCCTCTCTTCCTCATTTGGCCTCACTCAGTGGACCTCATCCCCCACCCATTGTCTTGGTCACTCCCTTGACCTTGATTTCTCTCATCAATGTACTCCCTCGGACATCTCTAACTCTTCCTTCCCACCGACTCCTCTCCTTCGCTCTGTCCTCTTCAACGATGAACGATTTTCGTTCCATCGTTTAATTTGATTTTTAAACCGAACTAAAAATCTTGTTCAACAATGGAACAATGTCCTTCCAATCCTGCAGTGTGTATGCACTCAGGACCGGCAGTGTCCATAGATCTCTATGCAGTGTGCAGAGTCACCATCTTTTCACCCGATGGTTATGACAGATGCAGAGTAGTGATGGGAAATCTAGTTAATTTTGGGGATTAGTTCATTCTCATCTAGTACGCACAAAAGAGTAGTTCATTTAGTTCAGTTGTTCATTAAGTTCAGATATTCATTTAGTTCAGTTGTTCATTTAGGGCAGCACGGTGGCTTAGTGGTTAGCACTTCTGCCTTACAGCACTGGGGTCATGAGGTCATGGGGTCATTCCCAACCATGGCCTTATCTGTGTGGAGTTTGTATGTTTTCCCCATTTCCTCCCACACTCCAAAAACATACTGGTAGGTTAATTGGCTGTTATCAAATTGACCCTAGTCTCTCTCTCTGTCTGTGTGTGTGTACATATTAGGGAATTTAGACTGTAAGCTCCAATGGGGCAGGGACTGATGTGAGCGAGTTCTCTGTACAGCGCTGTGGAATTAGTGGCTCTATATAAATAGCTAATGATGATGATTTTCAGTTGTTCATTAAGTTCAGTTGTTCATTATGTTCAGTTAGTGCAGTTAGATCACTGGTCCTGGAAAACTGCTGAGAGAAGTGATTGGAAACCTAGATCTAGTCTATTACACATACAGTAGACATGTCTACTACTACCTCATTATGGGGTCTATTTATGACCCTTTGTTTTTTTCTGTAGAAACTTTTCAATCCTCATTGCATAGATGCTGATTGAAAAGTTTCTCATATGTATTAAAAATCAACACAGGAACAGCCGTTCCGAAAAACGGCTGCTCCTGTGAAGTCTTACACTTACCTAACACTGGATTCTTCTCTTTTCCTCCCTCTGCGGTGCCGATCGTCCCTCTTTCAATCCCTGTGCTCATGCGCCGACTGGTAAACTCGGGCATGCGCACAGAGATCCGTGTCTGCAGGAACCTGAAGCATGTGATGGAGGGATCATGTGATCCCTCCACACATGCGCTGTGCAGCTCTGCTCGTCAGAGCAGCGCTGTTTTCAGTGTAATGTTTCACTTATGTTAATGTACGCCAGCTTCAGATGGCGCCAGCTTCAGATGGCGTACATTAACAAGTAAAAAAAGAGAAATACTTCACCTGCCAGTCTTTAATACATAGCGGTACTGAGCACTCCCCATACATTGTTATGGGGAGTGCTCAGAAAAAACGCTAATGGGTGCAAAGCAGCAGATATCTCCGATATGCTAGATTAATACATAAGGATTTTAACGGTAAAGCCCCGAAAACAACGTTTTCGGGGCTTTACAAGGGGGAAAAACTTTAATAAATAGACCCCCGAATGAGTTATTGTCATGTTAAAATGATCAGATATGTTTAATGTATCTGATCCTTTGTAATATTTTAAGAAGGGCAGTCACGTATACAACACACTAGCAGTGACATATTGAGCTCTGCAAAGTTAATAAAATTATCGTGATTATTTTTTACTTACATAAAATGCAAATGAGAAAGACCCAAATTCAGAGTATTATAAAGTGTCACTTTTTTTAAACCCTACATCTCACTATACAGTTTACTCGCATGTCAAATTCTACTTATAATACAAATAGCTTTCAACTGAAATCTGTATATAACCAAGTTTACCTACCAGTATGTCTTTGGACCATGGAGGGAAACTGGAGAACATGGAGCAAACCAACGGAGGTAGGGGATGATCCTACACTCTCCATGCCACAATGTAATCAATGTACAATGATAATCAACTACAATACAATGTTCCTATCTAATATATAAATGCTTAGTGGCGTCTGTCTGTCTGTGTGTGTGTGAAAAAAAAAAAACAAGTTGCAGCGCCACCTGCTGGGCAGAGTTATACACTGACCTACTAAATTCTTAGTGTGTGTGGGGAAAAAAAAAATCAAAAAGGGCTGAAATTTGGTAGGGCTCAAACTCATTTTCGTGAGGTAATTTTACCTCATGAACACACATGTGTAGAGGCGTGCGTTAGTGTGTGTGTGTGTGTGTGGGGAAAAAACTATTTTCTCAAAAAGGGCTTATCCAATTGACCTGAAATTTGGTATACTGACATTATTTGACAAAAAAATTAGAATAGTCAAGTCAGTTAACTTCCATCATCCCCCCTTCCCCCTGTGGGAGGGGTAGTAAAGGCTAAATTTACGAGTTGAGGGGTCAAACTCATTTGCGTGAGGTAATTTTACCTCATGAACACACATTAAAAAGGCCGTTTGCGTCGGGAAGTAACGATCTTCCCCTGAGGAGGCCTGGGCTAGGCCCAAATGCATGACAAGAACCTTTTTAAGACCTTAAGTAGCTTGATTTGACTAGAATGCATGAGTATCATGCACGGGTTAACTTGTAATATATATATACCCATCAAGTCATCCAATAATGGTAGCAGAACGACGTCACAGAAGCTCAGGCTGTGCCTCTCATGTTCCTGTGTTTAATTAAACCTTAGATACACAGTTAGCACAAAATAAGAGTTAATAAAATTAATGGCATCCAATATGCATTTATATAAGAGCCAAGGAGATGGAAAACAACTGCTGAATGGAAAGACAAATGTGTGGAATATTCCATGGAATCGGCTTTGTCCCCAATCTGAGAGATCACATTTGCATCTGAAGCCGTTTTTAGAAAGTAAAATTTTCAATAACTACAAGTGTAGCAGTTTGCAACTAGCAAAAATAGAGTATTCTAGAGAAAAGAATACAGAACACACTACATACAGTTTTACATTGTTACAATCCTTTGAAGTGCATGTAAAAAGTCGCATTACTCTAAGAAAGACAACGAACGGTCTCTTTATCCGATTTAACAGTTTTATTTAAATTTTTCTATGTTCACAGATAACAATTTACAGGGGATGAATCCTGACGACAGTGAATCTGACCTGAGACTTAGTTACATTAATGAACATTCGTAAAAGGTGTATAACATTCACTTCAATATTTCTATGGACGAAGGCATTATTCATTGATCTCTTTATCATCATTATGTAATCTAAACCATGTCTTTGTAATCTAAGGCACAGACATAGGATTATATAGAGATTTTCAGCACTGCTAAAATTGTTTCATTAATCAAAATTTCTGCCCACATTCTCCATCGTGTAGCAAGAATTAATATTGAAATAGCGAAAAAGAAGAAATATATGCATTAAAGTCTATGGGGTGGATTCACTAAACTTTCTTAAATGGAAAAGCGGAGGTGTTGCCCACAGCAACCAATCAGATTCTAGCTTTCATTTCTCTAGTTCATTCTGCAAAATGCTAGAATCTGATTGGCTGCTCTGGGTAACAACTCCACTTTTCCGTTTTAGAAGGTATGGTAAATCTACCCCTATGGGAGCTATTAATCAAACCCTCCCAGCCCTTAGATCCCGAGGAAATGGGAGTAACAATTTTTATTAGCTATTTATTAAACATGGATCAGATATTTCTGTGGCTTCCCTCTAACTCCTGTTTGTGGCAGCCGTCCCCGTAGTTGGGGGCTCGTCAGACGGCCTCATTTAGCAAAGTATTAATATAATGCCGGAAGCTGGTAATATTCAAAATGGAAAGAACAAAGGTTGTGTTATGTTTTAAGAGAAATGTTTAATGGAAAGATATAGACAACGCTAGCAAAAAGTATACCAATTATAGAGATATAATTATATATGTAGAAATATTTATAAAAAGACATTTTCTCACTAATTGTGGATCAAATACATTTTGCTGAATCTTAGGGACTCCGAGGGCTTCCATGTTGGCCAAGACACTGAAGACATCCAGTGATCAATATTTGGGGGACTGTGCCATTCACCGTTTAAATTTGCCAATCCGCAAGCGTTAAACCACCAGCCGGCACTCTCAATGAAACTGCAGCTTGGGAACCTCATGTCCCCAATAGGACAACTCGGATGACAGTTGTCGTTAGGACGGTCCTGAGTGCTGAAAAAGCTGCCGTGCTCATTGCTCCCTTTAATTATATTATCTCCACGGAAGGCATCTCCTGCAAAGAAGAATACAACATAAATTTTTTTAAAAAAATAAACAAACCCTAATTTGTTATAGTTAGGCAAATTTTGACCTGTATCTTTAATCTTTCCCACATATAGTTATATTGTATCACCTGGTAGGAGCAGTCACACTCTGGCCACTTACCTGCCGTGCCGGAGTAGTTCCCTGCAGAGAGCCGGTAGAAGTCATTCCCATCGCCAACACTGAAGGGATTGTACTCTGCGTAAGCTTGTTTACCGGTAAAATCCCCGATGCTGATTCGCAGCTTACAGGGTCTGTGTTCCTGATGTGTCAGCTGATAAATGTATTTGAGTCCCAACCACTGTTCACCTGGAACAAATAAATCATTCATTTAATCAGATTCTATGCAACAAAGGTATGAAAACTGATTGACAAATAATTGTGAGGAAAAGGGGTTGTTCTCCATAGCGGTCACTTAGATGATTGCTGTCATCTGAGCTGTTAGATAATGACAGAATCTGATTATTTGATGGGTAACGCCTCCTTATCTACAGTTACCTGTAGGACAAGGTTCATTTTTGTCAATCATGTCTATAAATTCGTCTTTTTCTTAGACTGGGTCCACACTACAGGGTTTTTCACCTGATTATTGGGCCAATTACAGGATAAACGACCGTTTGGCCTGATATCAGATTTGTGTGTACGCTCCCACGATCATGTTTTATCGTACCAAAGCACAGCGTATTGTTTCATTTGTTTTCATAAACAGACTAATAATCCCTATAAACGATAGAACAATGTCAATCCAATCCTGCAGTGTGTATGTACTCAGGACCGGCAGTGTCCATAGATCTCTATGGAGTGTGCAGAGTCACAATCTTTTCAGCCGATGGTTATGACAGATGAAGAGCACAGATCTGATGGTAAATTGTGTAAAACATGTATAGTGTGTACACAGGAATCGGCTGCTGATCGGGACTTTCAGTCCTTGGAAAAAAACATTAACGATATCACGTTGGGGGAAATTTTCTGCAGTGTGTACCCAGCCGTACCCAAGATTCTAATACATCTCTCTCATCGTCTCCAGCCTTGACTACTGCAACCACCTCCTCTCTGGTTTCTCCTCACCCATCTAGCCCTGCTTCAATCGATCTTCTGTGCCCCAGCAAGACTAATCTTCCTCTGATTGCTGCACCACTTTGCAAATCCCTAAACTGTCTCTTCGTGTCCTCCAGAATCCAATTCAAATCATCCTTATTGACAAACCCCTCAACATCACCCTACATACATCTCAAAATACTCCTCCTCTTATCCTCTTCGGTCTACCAGTGTCCTGATCCTCACATCACCTCTGGTGACCACCGCTCAATCCGCCTACACAACTTCTCCCTTTCTGTGCCTCTACTGCTACACTATATCAGTCTTAACTTGTATGGATATTTTGTTACAGTCAAAGCAAAAATGTCATATATAGGTCACATTACAGGCTGCTTACCTCCAAGCCTTCCAAAGCCATTTTCATAGTTATCCCACGTTTCATCAAAGGACAACTTGTCCTTTCCATTGTGTTTCTGCATAAGAGTCCAACCTCTAGTCGCTTTCATTTCACAGAACACCTGCAGGGGGTGCACAGATTTTTCTTATATTTTACAGTAGGGAGTACAATCATTGGTGTAGAAACTTGGGGGGCAGAAGGGGCAGGTGCCCCCCCATGATTTCTGTTGGGTGGGCCAACACTGCGTTTTGCCCCCTCCCACATGAACTTCTACACAAAAGCCTTAATGCTACTTTCTGAAGTCATGGTATCTGTTCTAAACTTGCGTAACTTATTTATATGATAGATTGTCTTAGTATAACTACCAAATGTTCTTTAATATAGATGCCTTTGTATAGATTTAATACAGATTGATTGATTTGTTTATTTTAAAAACTGTAAGTGTTCCGTTCATAAACATTTAATAAATAACCTGCATTGATGATGGACAATGCAATTTACTTTTATCCTGAATTTCGTGCGGTGCGTCCAGTAACAACATGAAATTTAAATTTATAGCACAGACCATAATCAGTGAGGCAGTGACTATAGATTTAAAAATACTCCCAATCAAATGAGATTAGGCTGTCAATGAAATCTGAATAAAAACTAGGCTAAGGACTATGAAAAATGTACATTTTTAAGATGAACAATTTTGTAGAACTTTCTGAGTTCAAATAAAAATAAGAGGCTGGAGAGCTATGAGAACATGTCCTTTTACTATGCGGTATACACTGAGAACTGAAAAATGGCTGCCAGGTATTTCCTTTCAGCCAGCACTTCCTGGTTGGCAAGTGGATGGCAGCGATGTCACTTCCGCCAACCACGCATAGGATACATCTACATCCTGCTCTTTTTTTAGAACAAAGTAACAATCAATAAGTGTGTGGGTGCAAGACAGTGCGACAGGTGTTGGATGTGGGAACAGTGTGGAAGTGAAAATACACATGCACTGGTAATGCCAAAAATTACATAACAACGTCCTGGAATTTAGTATTAGGCCGGGAGATTCTACCAAACCTTGTGTTGAAGAAAGGGGCTAGTGATGTGTCCTGTGTTGAACAGGGCTCACTATTAGTCAGGGGTATAAGACTGTCCTGCACTGCAATAGATGCTTCTTCAGCAGACCCATTGTCCACATTGATAGGTGTTCTAACACCCTCAGGCGGTATTCTGTGGGGTGAGGCTGCTGGCTCACACACCCCTAAGAGGTGATGACTGTTGTGCTCATGCAAAGCACCATCAGATTGCACCACGTAGCTGTTGTGCCTGTTGGAGGATCCTTACACAGTCCCGACTCTATTAAACCCGACTGGGGTCTGGAGGCAGACGGTCTGCCCCGGGACAGTGGTCTCAACTGATGAGAGGTTTTGTCGTGATTGGCTTTGAGCCGTAACCTGGACTTCTCCAGAGCACTCTGCTCATTGGTCTCAATGGTTGGTGTAAGCTTGGCTTTGGTGGTAGGAATGATGTGCCAGTGCGTCTGGACAGAAGGTGTTGAAAAGGAGTAAGGAGCTCATCCCTTGGGGTATTTCTTAAATTAAGGAGTGCCATGAATACGTCTGAACCATCTCTGTAGCATTTATCTAACAGGTGCTTTGCAGAACGTATTTCCCTTTCTGCTAGTCCATTAGATTGTGGATAGTGTGGACTGCTAATGACATGTGAGATGTCCCATTCATTGGTGAAGGACTGAAACTCACCACTCATGAACTGCATGGTATTGTCAGTGAGCAGCTTGCGTGGTATGTCATGGGTAGAGAAGTGTCTTTTCATTTTGTTAATGACTGTGACAGCTGTCAGTTTAGGAATATAGTCTATCTTGAACCTACCGGAATATGAGTCCACTAACACAGGATGCTCTTCACCTCTCCACACAAAAAGATCTGCAGCACTGATAGACCAAGGGAGGTTAGGTACCTCATGGAGAGTGAGCGGTTCTTTGCCATGATGGGGTGTAGAGCATTGCCTCCCACCCGGGGTGCCACTGGTGGGCCTGCTGGTCATAAAATCCTTGGAGAGCATATGGGATTACAAACCGCTGACCTTCCAACAGGATGCCCTCTGAGATAGTCAACTCAGGTGAACAAGTGATAAAGCATCAGCTACGTGGAGGTTCTTTCCATCCTTGTACACCACATCGAGGTGGTACCTTTGGAGTTTGAGCATTAACCATTTGATATGTGCCAAAGCAGTGTGCAGAGAATAGTGAACAGTGGTTGGTGATCTGTTTCAACAACCACTGGACGTCCACAGATGAACTCATGAATCTTTTGACAGGCAAAGACAAAAGCAAGCAGTTCCTTTTCAATCTGAGCGTATCATGACTCAGTGTCTGTAAGGGCTCTGGACGCAAAACTGATGGGTTTGTTGCGCGTCAAACAGACAGCACCAGAAGTGATCATAACCTTGAGAGAGCAATAGCATCAGCAAAACAGTCCAACCAACACCATTCAACGTCATTGTGTAAAAGCTGGCGGAGTGTAGCTGTGACGTCACTGTAGTGAGGCAGAAATTTTGAAAGATACTTTGTCATACCTAGAAATCGCTGCTAACTCAGCTTGTCTGTAGGGTTGATCATTGGCTGGATGGCCCGTGTCTTGGCTGGATCCAGCTTGAAACCCCTCTGAGATTAGAAGGTAACGCAACATATGAGATCTCAGTAACTCTGAAACAAAACTTGTCAGGGTTTAACCGCATGTTTATTTCACGAAACCTGTGGAGGACTTTGTGGAGGCGCATGTCATGTTCCTCCATGACCCCACACGAGGATGTCATCAATGATGATTTCACAAGGGTATCCTTCAAAGAGGTGTCCCATGCTGCATTGGAACATTTTACCGCCAGTACAGATGACATAGGGCATTTGGAGGAAGGCATGTTTGCCTAGAGGTTTCATAAATATAGTGAGTAAGGATGACTCCTTGTCCAATGTGATCTGCCAGCATCCAGGGTAGTGAATATCTTTGCATTTGGCATGTCAACAATGACTTGATCACCAGAGCTTTATTCAGATGCACAGGGTCAAAGCAAATGTGTACTGAACCATCCTTTTTAACTGCAGCAACCATGGCTGACAACCACGTGGTGGCTTCTTCCACTGGAGCAATGACACCTAATGTAGTCAAACAAATTATTTCCGCTATTGCCTTATCTTTCATGGGCAAAGGCACCCTTCTGGGAGCACAGACTGTAGGAGGAACAGTCTCATCAAGACGCATGTGATATGTGTCACAGAGATTTCCCACGGTCTCGCAATCGAACCGATCTCTTAATTCTGGAATATCCTGTTGCAGCACATGCAAGTCAGCACTTACCATTATTAACCTCAGTTTTATACTGTCCAGCAGACCTAGCAAAGGTTTGACATTACTATCCACAATATGAAACTGCAGGAGATGCGTATGAGTCACATCATCATAAGTCCCACACACAATTCTGTCCCTGATAACCTCACTTGATAAGTCACCATATTAACATTTCTTTGCTAACAGTTTCATATGTTTTTTCCTATGTTTTTATATGTTTTCATATTTCAGTTTTAACATATGACTGGATGCTTTCATGTTAAATGCATGTCTGTCCATCATGACATTTTTCACTGGTAAGCAGATATCATCAATTTTTTTTTTAGTGTTTCTGGATCCTCCTGATTCTCTTCCTCTGAATAGACAAACATGTCAGCTTGGTCTACAGCTTCAGTGCTAGCTATAGTGAGCCGCGTGTATGCCTGTACCTGGTTTGATTTGTCTGAGAGTCCAGCACAGCAGTATGCACACCATTCCTTCAGGGCTTGTATGCAAGGAAATACCTGTGGCAACACATGAAGAGATGTAAGCTAAACCGAAGGGGCAACAAACTCACACCTGACAAGAACAGAGCCCAGTCACTGTGCGCCTTTGCTCAGCCTGTTACACCTGATATCAGTGATGGCTTTTGGAAGCCCTTGAGTGACATGACCCAGGATGAAGTCTTGCTCGCAGTCAAAAATGATTGATGCATCATGCAGATGGGACAGCATCTGTTCAACCGGGTCAGATCAGATGTTGGCAGACACGAATACATCCGTCAGTAGCTTAGAAAAACAGGCAGGCTACTGCTACAGGCCAGAAGGGCTACCCCTTTGGAGAGAATGGAAGACTTTACTGCCCCATCGAACTTTCTGCACGTAGTAGACGCTGTGAAGCTGGTAGCTAGCTATGACGAGGAGACAGGTACATTTAAGACGCCCTCACTGGCACTCAAGATCAGGCACGGCCTGCAAAATATAGCGAGCATTGTGGAGTGCCAAGCCAAGATGGAGGGCTGCACTGCGGTTGAAAACACGCAAAATTTCAGGAAGTCATAAGACACGATATGGAACGAGTTGATCTCATCGGATGCCTTGAAAACTCTTAAGAAGTCCAAGTGGAACATGCCTCAGGTCTTACCTTTCACGGAAGATGTGAAAAAGATGCACTAGTACCTCGATGAGAAAAAGCAAGCCTACCAAAGTGGGCTATCCACCGAGCCTACGGTTAACCACTGGGCACTACTTGCAAAAGTCTTGTTCAATCGAAGAAAGGAAGGGAACGTTTCAAAAATGTTGCTGACTACCTTCTCCTCAAGAAACACAGACCTGGATCAGTCGGCAGACTTCCCTGGGCACGACATCAAGGTGCACTGGCAGTTTTACAGACTACCAGAAGGTACCCTACAGCTCGCCAAGATCAGCAAACTGTTAATGGCTCTCAAGAGTGGCAGACTGGCTGAATTCCAAGGCAAGAATTTGGACGAGACACATTGATCCGGCAGTAAGCGTAAAATCTGGTGTCTGATGTATGCTCTTGACTTTTATCTCGGTCATTTACATATCTGTTTCTTTTGAGAACCGGTCCAGCTACAGAGCGACATGCTGGATGATGAACAATCCCCCGTGACAGAGGGACAAGTGGCCAAGCCTTTAGTCGACACTTCCACAACAGAAGAGAGGCGTTGTATGGACCTGGCAACACGGGACCAGTGCCCAGCCATGGCGTCCACAGGTAGGTGTAGTACACAGTTTTGCTAAGCAGAAGAACTTTGCCTTCTCTTTATTTTGTGGAGCCATAATGGACCACTCCACTTCCTTTCAGTTTGCAACGAGTGCGGAGGAAATCCTGGGACAGAGATGAGGTCCAGGCTGTGGAGAAACATCTGATGAGGTTTATACAGACATGCTGGGTGTCTGGAAAGCGAGACTGTGTTGCGTGCCTCATGGCTGAGCCATCCATACTGAAAGATCGGAACTGGTCGAGGGTGAAATTCGACATAAAGAACCACATAACAGCTTTAAAGAGGGATCAAGATCAAGATCTTGTTGAAATAATGCAAAATGGTTGAACAGGACTGTGGCCTCCACGGTTAGGTTTCGGTGTAAGCGAGCATGTGGATGTCCTCAGATGGCCAGGATACATGACACTTTCCCTACCATTGCTATTATTTATTAATTTATGTAAGCGGGAATGTGGATGTCCTCAGACAGTCAAACACTTTCCCCATCTTGTAGTCCGTGTCAGTACTTTATGCAAAGTGAAAGTGTAAATCTCATGTGGTAACTCTGGTGACAAACAGTTCCTACACATACCCCTATGATTGTTCTGTCGACAGGGCATTAGGAAAGGGGTGTCCCTATACGCCATATTCCAGACATGGGACCTCATGATGCAATAAAAACAAGTATGTGTGTGTGTATATATGTGTGTGTGTGTATGTATGTATGTATGTATGTATGTATATGTGTGTGTGTATATGTATATGTGTATGTGTGTGTGTATATGTGTATGTGTGTGTATATGTGTATAGATTATTTCTAACCAATTACTGTAACAAGCCACCTGTAAATCACAGTCCAGATTCACATAAAAGTTTTGTTGACTTTCTCACCTGAAAAGAGGAGTCAGCTCCCTTTGGTTTTATTGTGTAGATTCCGCTGGCTGAAGCTTTGTTTCTGGTCCAGATGTCTGAGCAGTCATATCCTACAGAGCAAGGTCATAGTAATTATAGGATAGATAGATAGATAGATATGAGCTGGATAGGTTTTAGAGAGATAGATAGATAGATAGATAGATAGATAGATAGATAGATAGATAGATAGATAGATATGAGCTGGATAGGTTTCAGATAGATAGATAGATATGAGCTGGATAGGTTTTAGAGAGATAGATAGATAGATAGATTTAAAAGATGTCCAGAACAGTTCATAGAACAAATTTACATGTTGTCTCATTTAAAAGGTAAATGTTTGCACAGTGGTTAGCATTGTTGCCTCTTAGAACTTGGGTTTGATTCCAACCAGAGCCCTGTATGTATAGAATTTGTATGTTCTCCCCATGTTTTTGTGGGTTTCCTCCCTGAGCTCTGTTTTTCCCCCATACTCCAAAGACGTACTGGTGGGTTACTTGGCTTCTGACAAAATCAACCCCTGTGTGTGTGTAGTAGGGAGTATAGATTGTAAGCTCCACTGGGGCAGGGACTGACGCCAATGATTAAATATTCTGTATAAAGAGCTGCATAACATGTATCCACTTCAAAAAAAGAACTGTTGATAAATAAAAAAATAAAGAATGTCCATAGTATAATATATATTGTCGAAGTAATAATTAACAAAGCCCCTATATTACTAAATAGTTCAATAGAATGAACTAATGAAGTTGAATTTTATGTGTCTGTGCTTTTAAGAGAACAGAAAAACAAGTATTGCACAATACAGAGAAGAACAAGTTACATAAGGGTCACATGTTCCTCATTTCACAATAGCAGGCCAAGGAAATATTTGCTCCAAACAAGGTCAAGAAGACCCTTCCAAAAGACCCCCCCAAGAACATGTCACTTTCATGAAGATCAATGATGGAGACTTAGAGTTTCAGCAGTGATGTAAGCTGGGAAGGTGTATTCTAAGTAATGATGAGTAACATTTTCTATAAAAAAATGACTTAATCAAATATTGATTGTCTTTTGTCATTTGAGACCCTGGGCGTATGTATGTCTGCTTCGCCCAGTATGGCTGTATCTATGCAGAATAGCTTTTAATAAACAATAGAAATATTATATTTTGGAAACCTGCTCATCTCAATTATTATTTAAAGAGAAGAATGGAAAAATCTAATACAATATATATATATATATATATATATATATATAGATACACACACACACACACACACACATCTTACCTTGTGCCTGTTTTATTTCTTTAACCTGTTAACAGAAAAACAGCATAGATTATTTTCGTTTTTTATCTATCTCTCTCTCAAGTCTATCTATCTATCTCTCTCTGAAACCTATCCAGCTCATATCTATCTATAATCTACCTATCTGTCTTAATTAAACATGCTTATTTGAAACATCTGAATAGATATGAGATAGATAGATATGAGATAGATAGATAGATAGATAGATAGATAGATAGATAGATATAAGAGATAGATAGATATAAGAGATAGATGGATAGATAGATAGATAGATAGATAGATAGATAGATATAAGAGATAGATAGATATGAGATAGATAAATATAAGATAGATAGATAGATAGATATGAGATAGATATGAGATAGATAGATATAAGATAGATAGATAGATAGATAGATATGAGATAGATAGATAGATATGAGATATATAGATAGATAGATAGATAGATATGAGATAGATAGATATGAGATAGATAGATAAATAGATGTGAGATAGATTTTACTATATTTTAAACATATTTATCCAAATTCTGTAAAAACCCTTATCCAGAAATCCCTGATCACTTTCTAGTTAAGTGACCCTATAAGTATGTACGTGTGTGTGTGTGTGTGTGTGTGTGTGTGTGTGTGTATGTGTGTGTGTGTGTGTGTGTGTATGTGTGTGTGTGTGTGTGTGTGTGTGTGTGTTGTCTGTGGTATGATTATCTTTTCATCAAGTAATAATTGGACATGCACAGTCTTATTCCCAATATATTCCTTTTATTTGGACACAGTGACCCCAGTTCTTCACTCATTGTTGAAATGCCAAAAACGTCACTGTTCCAATACAGAGCTTTATACATACTTTGATATCTCCCCTTTATGACAAGAACCACTGATATTTGCCAAAACAAATCCAAATCTGATGTTCTGTATTTCTATATTTATTCTGCTTAGAGATCTTTAATCATTAATCTCTGACCTGTCCTCTCTGTTTATCCTGCTACATCGTGTCACTTACTTTGTGCCAAGTGTCATCAATTTAATTTTACCTAACAAATGATAATCATCCTGCTTTTATTATGTAACACGTAATCAAATTTTCCTTAGATTAACAGGTTTTTCGCTCTGTTTCCACATAGACATTTTTTTTTAAAACCAAAAGACCATGAAAATAGATTACAGAGAATATATATTTTGTTAGTTTTTTACGTTATAATTATTACTGCCACAGTGTGCATGTGTTTGTTTCTTGTCTGTGTGTATAGTTTATAGCATAACGATGTCCTTTTAAATCACAGTCAGGGATCTCATAGAGGATTTGTATCACCTGAATAGAGGACTCAGCTCACGCTGCCCTTAATGTATAAATACACAATTAGAACATATGCTGTATTTGGGGTTGGGCCATCTGGATTTGTCTGAACAGAATATATAAGTAGTTCTGGTGAAATAAAGGTGAATGTTCTGTACATGTAACATATGATCACGTCCTGTATTTCCATCAAGTTATACTATATAAAGACTGTACTTACCTGTGGTGTAATCTGTTGGTAATACAGACTTAGCAATAACAGGCAGCGGTATAGGTGGGATGTCATTATTATGTATCTAAAAGAAAATATTAATTGCATATGTTTATAACAGTATTTATTCTAGATATATTCATTCTCTGCATAGAAAATGTTTTGATGTTTAATAATAAAGTAAAACTTATTTGAATCACCCTAAATAATACAATATTTTAAAAAACATTAAAAACATACATTTAACTGTTCTATTTTTCATGCTCAGTAGACATTAAACCTCCTTACAATATTTCCTGCATTTTAAATATAAACTTTCAATTTAAACTCTGTTCATGTATATGTAACATATTCTTATAAAAATTAACTAATATACTGGTCATACACCTGACTGACATGTAACACAGCTACTGGTTATTATACACCTGACTGACATGTAACACAGCTACTGGTTATTATACACCTGACTGGCATGTAACACAGCTACTGGTTATTATACACCTGACTGACATGTAACACAGCTACTGGTTATTATACACCTGACTGGCATGTAACACAGCTACTGGTTATTATACACCTGACTGACATGTAACACAGCTACTGGTTATTATACACCTGACTGACATGTAACACAGCTACTGGTTATTATACACCTGACTGGCATGTAACACAACTACTGGTTATTATACACCTGACTGGCATGTAACACAACTACTGGTTATTATACACCTGACTGGCATGTAACACAGCTACTGGTTATTATACACCTGTCTGACATGTAACACAACTACTGGTTATTATACACCTGACTGACATGTAACACAACTACTGGTTATTATACACCTGACTGGCATGTAACACAGCTACTGGTTATTATACACCTGACTGACATGTAACACAGCTACTGGTTATTATACACCTGACTGACATGTAACACAGCTACTGGTTATTATACACCTGTCTGACATGTAACACAACTACTGGTTATTATACACCTGACTGACATGTAACACAACTACTGGTTATTATACACCTGACTGACATGTAACACAGCTACTGGTTATTATACACCTGACTGGCATGTAACACAGCTACTGGTTATTATACACCTGACTGACATGTAACACAACTACTGGTTATTATACACCTGACTGACATGTAACACAACTACTGGTTATTATACACCTGACTGGCATGTAACACAACTACTGGTTATTATACACCTGACTGGCATGTAACACAGCTACTGGTTATTATACACCTGACTGGCATGTAACACAGCTACTGGTTATTATACACCTGACTGGCATGTAACACAACTACTGGTTATTATACACCTGACTGGCATGTAACACAGCTACTGGTTATTATACACCTGACTGGCATGTAACACAACTACTGGTTATTATACACCTGACTGGCATGCACCTAACAAATAATTATGTGGAATTGATCTACAAGTATAAACCACTAAATTACCCAGTTGCTCTATACCATTGGGATGTATGTTGGTGATTGGCAGCTGGAATTGGCCATTTGATAACACTGAACCATAACAAAGTTGATTAATAAGCTTTAGAAAGCATGTACAGTGCGCTCTTCACACAAATAATCCTAACAATTAAATATGTGGGCATCCTCCAAGGTTCAGTAGCGGAGGTTGTAGACTGTGTGCGCTGGTATGGTATGGTGCCCTGTCACTGCCTCAGGATGGATTTACTCACTCTATGGAGGAGATTTAATTTGGAGCAGTGTCTCCGGTAAAACATTCTTTGGAGACGCGCATTTTTCCTCGCTCCCGTTAGCAGTGCGCAGAAATATGAGCAGAGATTACTTACCGTAATAGGCGGCAGTGTTTCTGACGGCAGATATTTTATATATGTGAAAACTGTGTCAGTTATTCTTGAAGAGCGAAAAGATCAGTACTTGGATGTGATTGGTGGGATCTGTAGCGGTTGTCTGGTGTTAATCACGTCGCTCCGCGGCTGCTGTTGGTTTGGGGGATTAGCTGGGTACAGCCTTGTGCTGCTGTGTTCTTCTGTGAGAGGAGAATCCTCACTCTGTCAGTTTCCTCCTATGTAGTGTAGGGATGAGGTGTGTCCTGTGTTGGCTCTTGGTTTGGTGTGTGAGTCAAGTAACAGAAGTGCTACAGACAACGTTACAAGTAAACCAGCGCATCCAATCACAAGCGGCCCCCTGTCCCCCGACTCTGACCCAGACACAAGTCACAAAAATCAATATTTAAACAAAGATTAGGAACAGAAATGGCGCCAATGATAAACCCAAACCAATGTTATGTCATAAGCACGAACGAACAATCAAATAATAGATATAATCTTCTTTTTCTCTTTCGACCTAAAATGTGGAGTACTAAAAAAAAAATTGTATTAACTTAGTGTCCATAAAATCTTTGTTGTTTCATTGCTGCATTTCCAAATTCCAATATCCAATTTTCTCCCAAAGACACATGTGAAAAAAAATCGAAAACACATCATAGTGTGATATCTTCTATAGAAATGATATAAAAGTTATTTAGAAAAGTGATTCAAATAGATTTAGTAAACCAGTGGGTACAATTTACATGCAACACCCAACCAGTAGTGAATCCACTTATGAGACATCCTTCCAAAACCCGTGCGTGTGTACACTATAGAGGAGGAAACCACCGGGCTCAAAGGACAACCAACACGTCTCCACTTCCGACTCTGTACACGGAGAAACAACAAGGCCGTACCCAGCTAAGCTTCCAACCCAGCTGTGGCAGCGGATCTACGTGGGGAAAACCAGACAGAATTGCCAGAGTCACCTTCACCTCTGCTCTGGGCACCAAAAGATAAACTCGACACTTCAATCCATACGACTTTGTACTCGCAAAAACAAATGTTCTTTTAAGAACAAAAACCAAGCTATAAACATTTTTGGGCCGATTCAATATCTTTCTGCGCGGATTACCCACAATTAGGGTCATGAAAACCTCGCTTATTTTTGCTCGTTCCTCTACAAGGTGCTCGTAAAACTAAGTGAAGATCATTACCTACAACATCACACATTAACATAGCCGTAAATTTACTATGGACCCTCGCTGTTAATTAAATTTCCCCAATGGCAGGAAATGATTATCCAATAGGTGGATTATCCAACTAGCAAAAATAGAATATTCTGAAGAAAAGAATACAGAACAAACTACATACAGTTTTACATTGTTACAATCCTTTGAAGTGCATGTAAAAAGTCGCATTACTCTAAGAAAGACAACGAACGGTCTCTTTATCTGATTTACCAGTTTTATTAAAATTTTTCTATGTTCACAGATAACAATTTACAGGGGATGAATCCTGACGACAGTGAATCTGACCGGAGACTTAGTTACATTAATGAGCATTCGCAAAAGGTGTATAACATTCACTTCAATATTTCTATGGACGAAGGCATTATTCATTGATCTCTTTATCATCACTATGTAATCTAAACCATGTCTTTGTAATCTAAGGCACAGACATAGGATAATATAGAGCTAAAATTGTTTCATTAATCAAAATTTCTGCCCACATTCTCCCCAGTGTAGAAAGTATAAATATTGAAATAGCTAAAATAAGAAATATATGCATTAAAGTCTATGGGGTGGATTCACTAAATGGAAAAGTGAAGGTGCTGCCCGAAGCAACCAATCAGATTCTAGCTATCATTTCTCTAGTTCATTGTACAAAATGATAGCTAGAATCTGATTGGCTGCTCTGGGCAACAACTCCATGTTTCCACTTAAGAAGGTTTACCCCTATGGGCCCTGCTATTAGCTATTTATTAAACATGGATCGGCTGTTTCTACGGTTTCCCTTTAACTGATGTTTTTGGCAGCCGTCCCCATAGCTGTCCTGGGGGCACGTCAGACGGCCTAAAGGAGCAAAGTATTAAAATAATGCGGATAATGGGGAGCCGGTAATATTCTAAATGGAAAGAACAAAGGTTGTGTTATGTTTTAATAAGAAAAAAAAATGTTTAATGAAAAAGACATAGACAAAGTTAGCAAAAAGTATACCAATTATAGAAATATAATTATATATCCAGAAAAATTTATACAAAGACATTTTCCCACTAATTGTGGATTAAAAACATTTTGCTGAATTTTAGGGATTCCGAGGGATGCCACGATGGCCAAGACACTGAAGATGCCCAGTACATGTGGTTTGGTGCGAGGTGCCATTGACCGTTCAGATTTGCCTCTCCACAGGCGTTGAACCACCAGCTGCCACCCTGTATGTCAATGCAGCTTAGGAAGACTATATCATCAATAATACATTTCGGATGACATTTGTCATTAGGACGGTCCACAGTGCTGAAAAAGCTGCCGTGCTGATTGGACCCAATATTATCATCATCTCCACGGAAGGCATCTCCTGCAAAGAGGACTTAAACATTACATTTAAAAAAACAACAACAACCTAATTTGTTATAGTTAGGCAAATGTTCGTCCTGTCCTGTATCTTTACCCTGTCCCACATATTGTTACGTTGTATCACCCAGGATGAATAGTTAAACTCTGGCCACTTACCTGCCGTGCCCGAGTAGTTTACTGCTGAGAGCCGGTAGAAGTTATTCTTATCCCCAACGCTGAAGGGATTGTATTCTGCGTAAGCTTCTTTACCAGCAAAGTCTCCGATGCTGATTCGCAGTTTACAGGGTCTGTTCTTCTGATGTGTCAGCTGATAAATGTATTTGAGTCCCAGCCAGTGTTCCCCTTCAGCAACAAAATAAATTATTCACATAATCAGATTCTATGTAGTAAATGTATGAAAACTGTTCGACAGTTAATTGTGAAAAAAAGGGGTGTTCTCCATAGAGATGACTTAGATGATTGCTGTCATCTGAGCTGTTAGTAAATGACAGAATCTGATTGTTTGATGGGTAACGCCTCCTTATCCACAGTTACCTGTAGGACAAGGCTCATTCTTGTCCCTTATGTTTATAAATTCGTCCTTTACACACTATAGGATTTTCAATCAATGCCAATCGCACGATAAACGACCGTTCGTGCTGATATCGCAATAGTGTGTACTCTCCAACGATCATATTTTATTGTTCCAAAGCACATCGTATCGTTTCATTTGATTTTAAAAATGGACTAAAAATCTCTTTAAACAATGCAATGATTTCCTGCCAAATTCTGCAGTGTGTATGCACTCAGTACCAGATCTCTGTGGACTTTACAGAGTCACAATATTTTTGTAAATTTTGTAAAACATGTGTGATGAAATGAGTCTGTTAACACTTTAACCAGCCTGTCCCTCGTTTCTCTAAAAATGTGGATTATAGCATGTACGTTTTATAGCCCTTGCTTTTGTTCCCCAGCTCAACAGAGTACAACTGCAGTGTCTAAATGTGGATAAGTGGACATTGTAAATTTTGTCTGCATCCCAGCAGGGGGCTTCTGTGGAAGCACAGCTCATCTCCGCTCCCCCATCCAACCCCCTGATCCAACACCCACCACTGTTTAAAGAGGGAGAGAGCCAGTGGTTTGCCCAGGGAGGGGAAAACATTGTGGAAATTTGACCCTAGATATAAGAAGCCACTCCAGGGGGTGAGATAATGGTCATTCTGTGGTTTGATTAATGGAAGGTGCAAGGTCTGGTGTTGAGTTGCCATTCTCTACCAGAGACTACATCTGCAGCAGAGAAGAACTCTATGGGTCTTGAAGTCAAGACAGCCAGGTGACTGTAACTCCTTAAGCTAGTAGTGTAAAGGACAGATAATGTGGTAAACCTGCCTGGCATTTATTTACTGTGTGTATATAGTATTCTAGTGATTGTTTTTATTACAATAAATGTATTGTTTTACTTTCTAACTGCATTTGCCTGAGTGACTATGAGAACCCTAGAAAGTATTGGATGGGCTTCCCTGGCATAGTAAGGCACCCCTGGGTGGCCAGCCAGTGTAAAGTGGGAAGCATGTCTAGTGTGTACACATGAACCGACATGCTGATCAGGACTTTCAGTCGTTAGTAAAATCGTTAACAATATCGCATCGGGAGAAATTTTCTGTAGTGTGCACCCAGTCTTACCCTGGATGTAACCAAATTTATTGCTTTATCTCCAGCCTTGACTACTGCAACCTCCTCATATCTGACATTTCCCTCACCCATCTATCCCTGCTTCGATCCTTTATAAGTGCCACAGTGAGACTGATCTTCCTCTGATTGCTGCACCACTTTGCAAATCCCTAAAGTGGTTCTCTGTGTCCTCCAGAATACAATTCCAATTGTTCATCCTTATCGACAAAGCCATCAACCCCACCCCTTCATACATCTGAAAATACTCCTCCTCTTACCCTCTTCGGTCTACCAGTGTCCTGAGCCTCACCTCACCTCTGGTGACCACCACTCACTCCGCCTACAAGACTTTGCCCATTACAGTACTCCTTCTGCTACACTATATCAGTCTTAATTTGTTATATGAATATTTAGCTACAGTCAAACCAATAATGTCATATATAAGTGACATTACAAGCTGCTTACCTCCAAGCCTTCCAAAGCCATTTTCATAGTTATCCCACGTTTGGTCAAAGGACAACTTGTCCTCTCCATTGTGTTTCTGTATAAGAGTCCAACCTCTAGTCGCTGTCATTTCACAGAACACCTGCAGGGGGCGCACAGATTTTTCTTATATTTTACAGTAGAGAGTATAATACAGAAAGCATGCGTGTGTGTGTGTGTGTGTGTATAGATTATTTCTAACCAATTAATGTAACAATTTGCCTGTAATTCACAGTCCAGATTCACATAGAACTTTTGCTCACCTGAAAAGAGGAGTCAGTTCCCTCTGGTTTTATTGTGTAGATACCACTGGCTGAAGCTTTGTTTCTTTTCCAGATATCTGAGCAGTCGCTTCCTACAGAACAAGGTAAGAGTATTTATAGGATAGATATATAGATAGATAGATAGATAGATAGACAGGAGATAGATAGATAGATAGATAGATAGACAGGAGATAGATAGATAGATAGATAGATAGATAGATAGATAGATAGACAGGAGATAGATAGATAGATAGATAGATAGATAGACAGGATAGATATAGATAGATAGATAGATAGATAGATAGAGATAGATAGATAGATAGATAGATAGATAGATAGATAGATAGATAGATAGATAGACAGGAGATAAATAGATAGATAGATAGATAGACAGGAGATAGATAGATAGATAGATAGATAGATAGATAGATAGATAGATAGACAGGAGATAGATAGATAGATAGATAGATAGATAGGAGATAGATAGATAGATAGATAGATAGACAGGAGATAGATAGATAGATAGATAGATAGATAGACAGGAGATAGATAGATAGACAGACAGAGAGGAGATAGATAGATAGATAGATAGATAGACAGACAGGAGATAGATAGATAGATAGATAGATAGATAGATAGATAGACAGACAGGAGATAGATAGATAGATAGATAGATAGATAGACAGACAGGAGATAGATAGATAGATAGATAGATAGATAGATAGATAGATAGACAGGAGATAGATAGATAGATAGACAGACAGGAGATAGATAGATAGATAGATAGACAGGAGATAGATAGATAGATAGATAGATAGATAGATAGATAGATAGATAGACAGACAGGAGATAGATAGATAGATAGATAGATAGAGACAGGAGATAGATAGATAGATAGATAGACAGGAGATAGATAAATAGATAGATAGATAGATAGATTTAACCAATCTCCAGAACAATTCATAGAACAAAATTACATGTTATTTACATTTAAAAGGTAAATGTTTGCAAGATATTTACTATTAGAGAAAACTAGAGTAGTGCAGTGCCACAATGTTTAGCATTGTTGACTTTTAACGCTTGGGTTCAAATCCAACCAGAGCCCTGTCTGAATAGGGTTTGCATGTTCTCCCCATGTTTTTGTGGGTTTCCTCCCTGTGCTCCAAAAGAAATACTGGTGGGTTAATTGGCTTCTGACAAAATTAAACTTAATGTGTGTGTAGTAGGGAATGTAGATTGTAAGCTTCACTGGGACATGATTAAATATTGTCTATAAAGAACTGCATAATATGGCACCACTATAAAATAACTGTTAATAAATATTAAAATAAATAATGTCCATAGTATACAACATACCTTACCTTGTACCTGTTTTATTCCTCCAGGCTGTCAATAGAAACATAGCATAGATTATTTTAGTTATCTATCTCTGTCTATATCATATCTATCTATTCCATATCTATCTATTCATCCATCTATCTATCTATCTATCTATCTATCTATCTATCCCATATCTATATGTCTCATAACTATCAATCTATCCATCCCATATCTATCTATCTATCCCATATCTATCTATCTATCTATCTAACCATCCCATATTTATCTATCTATCTATCTATCCCATATCTATCTATCTATCCCATATCTATCTATCTCATATCTATCTATCTATCTATCCCATATCTATCTATCTATCCCATATCCATCTATCTATCTATCCCATATCCATCTATCTATCTATTCCATATCTATCTATCCATCCCATATCTATCTATCTATCCCATATCTATCTATCCCATATCTATCTATCCATCCCATATCTATCTATCTATCCCATATCTATCTATCTATCCCATATCTATCTATCTATCTATCTATCTAATATATATCTATCTATTGTCTACCTATCTATATCATATCCATCTATTTATCTCATATCTATCTATCTATCTATCTCATATCTATATATCCCATATCTATCTATTCCATATCTATCTACTTATCTCATATCTATTTATCCCATATCTATTTCATAGCTATCTATCTATCTATCTATCCCATATCTATCTCATATCTATTTATCCCATATCTATTTCATAGCTATCTATCTATCTATCTATCTATCTATCCCATATCTATCTCATATCTATTTATCTCATATCTATTTATCCCATATCTATTTCATAGCTATCTATCTATCTATCTATCCCATATCTATCTCATATCTATTTATCTCATATCTATTTATCCCATATCTATTTCATAGCTATCTATCTATCTATCTATCCCATATCTATCTCATATCTATTTATCTCATATCTATTTATCCCATATCTATCTCATAGCTATCTAACAGCATAGGCAAAGCATGGGGGTTTCCTAGTGCCTGGAAACCCCCATCCAAGCCTGGGGCATTGTTTAATTGAGGTGGCTGGACCTTTCTCCCACTTCACACAGCTCTGCTTGAAAAGGGAGCGCTTAGTGCACCTAACAGTAGTGCATGCAGCATTGCCCATGTATATTATTGGGATAGGGAGAGTTGGAGAGCAGCCAAGCACTGTCTAAAATTATAGCCACGCCTGCATGCATGCTGGTCACACCCACATCTCATCTATCTAACTCATATCTATCTATCTATCATCTAGCTATCTATATATCTTCTACCTATTTTACTTTCTTATTAAGCATGTTAATTTAGAAATCTAAAAAGATAGATAGAATGATAAAAATTCTGTACAAACCCTTGTTCGGAAATCTCTAATCACTTTCCAGTTGAGTGACCCTATAAGTATGTATGTGGATGTGTGTATAGTTAATTTCTAAGCATTTAGTATAACAATGTCTTTGTAAATCCCATTCAGGGATCTCATACAGGATTTGTCTCATCTGAACAGAGGACATATAAATACAAAATTATAATATATGCTGTATTTGGGGTTGGACCATCTAGATTTGTCTGACCATAAAATACAAGTAGTTCTGGTGAAATAGAAAATGTGAAATAAAGGTGAATTATCTGTACCCCATAACATATGATCACGTCCTGTATTTTCATCAAGTCATTCTCTATAAAGACTGTACTTACCTGTGATGTAATCTGATGGTAATACAGACTTAGTAATAACAGGCAGCGGTATAGGTGGGATGTCATTTTTATGTATCTAAAAGAAAATATTAATTACATATGTTTATAACAGTATTTATTATAGTTATATTTTATTCTCTGCATAGCTACATAGAAAATGTTTTGATGTTTAATAATAAATTTGGCACAACTTATGTGCATCGCCCTATATAATACAATGTTGTTTAAAGCATTAACACATAAAAGTTCTATAAATCATGCTCAGTTGACATTAAACTGCCTAACAATATTTCCTGCATTTTAAATATACATTTCCATTTTAAATTCTGTTCATAAAACAAATTTTTTTATAAAACCATTGACAAATTTAGTAAATATTACAGTGAGAGAATGGGAAAGGCACAAATGAGCAACGTCAACATAAATTACTTACTCAGTAGCTTCAAAACCCTTAACAGGTTGATTTCACGAGCGGAAATTGGCCAAAAATGATCTTTTTCGACATCTCCCCTCTATAGGGTTCGCGATAATCGCCGATAACCCTTTGATAAATAGAGTGAGACGGTGACAGACCCGTACGCCCTATTTTCGGTCGCTATCATGACTTACAACTAAAAATGACTAAAAGTCCACAACTGAGTCTTAGTCTGTGGGTTATTACTTTAAAAAACACCCTTATCACATGTGCGGGGAGAGCCAATAGTATGGCCAGTACAGTCTGCTGTGAGTGACACTGACTGGCATTCAGGACTTGACATTTCGTGGACAAAAACCCACACCGCAGGATGTAGTCCCCAATCTCAGTATATACACCCCGGCCTGGGGGTGGTGTCACCGTGTCCCATGTAGTACATTACAGGGCGCTGTACTTCCACACGTGACCGCTGGAGGGCGCTGCAGACACAGTAACCCTAGAAATGCCGGCAGTGTCTTCTACTAATGTCCATAGGGGGGAGAAAGAGAAACTTCTACATCACGTCATGGTCATTTGCAGAGAGACATTGTAGCTGGGGGAGAAGATAGATTTTCACTTTTTATTTCAATAAAACCTTTTAACTAAACACGTAACAAAAATATGTTACATTCTTACGAACACATCTATTTAAACACCTTCATTTTTTGGGAGTTTGGTTAAAAAACATTTGTGAGCTTTAAACTTATTAGAACATTTGATCCTTTATATTTGTAATCAGAGATAATGCTGCACAACACTCCGTTTATAATTTAGCCGATAGGCGAACATTTAATTACATCATTTCAAGCAAGTTGTTGTTGTTCGAGGGCTTTTCTGAGTCATACTGACTTTTTATTATTAGTTAGATGAGATATAGAGTAATGGCCTATACATAATAACATTTTGTTTGTTAGATCAACATTCATTTCATATATGGGAAAAGGGATCTGATATATATATATATATATATAGCCCTTCTGACAGTCATATTGCAAAACGCTTTGGAGGCACGGTTTGTCCCAAGTTTGAAGACTGCTTGCTGCCCTGGTCTGCAGGTCAAGACAACCTGGAAGCAGTCAGGCAGCTCGAGCTGTGATTTTTTAATATATTTTAAATACGTGTTTATTTAAAAGGTTTTAATCTACACTATGGAAGCACCTCCTGTCTTTTGATTTAGATTTCCATGTCATATTCACCCTCTCGTTATGCATTTTCCATTGACGTTAAACAAAAAACATGACTCCTTGCGTAAAAAAAATATATTAGATACACTCTGAAAAAATGCAATGTACAACTTATTTAACTCACATGCCTTTTAAATTACACAAGGCAAATTTCATGTACAAAAAATGTCCACATTTTAAAGGATCTAACAGTTGTTTTTGATCTGGATGACCTGAAAGTGTGGAGGGCACAAGTGATGCAGATGAATTTGCTGAGAGAGATATTTCTACACGTTTGAGTCTAGAGTTTGGGTTCAGAAGTCGTTATGTGGGCATTCTCCAAGTAGTGGAGGTTGTAGACTGTGTGCGCTATTATGGCATGGTGCGCTGTTGCTGCCTCCCGTTGAATTTGCCCACTCTATGGAGGAGATTCAATTCAGCGCGGTATCTCTGGAAAAACGCTCTGTGGAGACGTGAATTTTTCCTCACTCCCTTTAGAGGCACGCAAAAAAAATATGGCAGAGATTACTTACCGTAGTAGGCAGCAGTGTTTCCGATTGCAGAAATCTTCTAGATGTGAAAATTGTATCAGTTATCCTTGAAGAGCAAAAAGATCTGTACTCGGATGTGGTTGGTGGGACCTGTAGCGGTTGTCTGGTGTTAATCACGTCGCTCCGCGGCTGCTGTTGGTTTGGGAGATTAGCTGGGTATAGCCTTGTGATGCTGTGCTCTGTTCTTCTGTGAGCAGAGAATCCTCAGTCTAATCAGTTTCCTCCTATATAGTTTAGGGATGAGGCGTGTCCTGACCAGCTCTTGGTTTGGTGTGTGAGTCAGTAACAGAAGTGATACAGACAACATTACAAGTAAAATAGCGCATCCAATCGCAAGCAGCCCCCTGTTCCCCGATTCTGACCCTTACACGAGTCCAAAAAATCAATACGAAAACAAAAATTAGGAACAGAAATGGTGCTAATGATAAACCCAAACCAATGTTATGTCACAAGCGTGAATGAATAATCACTTCAAACAATAGATATAATCGTCTTTTTGTCTTTCTACCTAAAATGTGGAGTACTAAAAAAAATTGCATTAAGAGTACTTAGTGTCTATAAAATCTTTGTAGTTTCATTGCTGCATTGTCACATTTCAATATCAGGGTCCCAAAACAGATGATTAAGAATTGTGTTCTTAATCCCCTTCACGTGACTCACGACCATTCCGCCATTGGTCTTCTAGAGTCCTCCGTGGGCCCCTGATTCGGAGAAGCCCTTCAGCATCAAAATTCAAGTTCCCCTTTAAACATGTCTCTACAATTACTGTTAATGTCAAAGGGCCGAATACGCCCAAGAAACGCTCCATACTTTTGTCCGCCTTAAAGAAGTCACATGTCGACATAGTCTTCCTACAAGAAAGCCATCTCACCTCCCCACATGTGACATTCCAGGGCAAGTTTTTTTCTCAAATATTTTTCGCCTCAGCCACTTCTAAACATCGGGGAGTGGCCATTCTTGTACGCCCATCCATACCACTGGTGGTGCGCCACTCGATTGCAGACCCGGACGGCTGTTTCCTCGCCCTAGGCCAACTCCCTATCAGCCTAGTTTGTTGCTATGCCCCTAACAATGGGCAAATCCCCTTTTTCCAGATGCTCCTTAGCCTTGTCAATAAACATGCCGAAGGCCACTTGCTCATGGGGGGTCGATTTTAATATGATCATAGACCCTATCCTGTATAGATCCCCAGTGACCACAACCCTCTCAACACCTCAAACCCACCCTACCCGGCTGGCCATTCATTACTTAAAGAATACTCTCTTTTAGTCGCCTGGCAGGTGATTAATGGCACTGATAGAGGATATACTATATACTTGACTCCCACGGGATATACACCCGTATAGACTATTTCTTAGTAGACTCTCGACTTGAAACAAAACTTATCGGAGCCAAGGTTCGGGCGTTCGCCTGGACAGGTCAAATGGGAGTATCCCTCGGGCTAGTTATAACAAACCTCGCTAAACGATGCCCGAGGTGGAAATTAGATGACACCCGTTTGCTCAGCTCTGGTACATGTCTAGAACTGACAGGGGCACTCACAGACTTCTTTGCCCTAATTGAGACACCCAATGGGAAAGGAGGATAGAGGCCTATTTGCATTCCTGCCACCTCCCACAGCTCAGCGCTGATATAACGGAGGAGGAATCCACCACAGCAAGGTTGCCTCTGCTCCATGCTCAGACGGCTTCCCAGCTAGATGTTACAAAACATTTTCTCGTGTCCTTAGCCCTATTCTTACCCTTTGGTTCAATTCAATTTTTGATGGCGCTTCCTTTGAGGAGATTAAATACATTTTAAAATAGCAGAGAATGGTTGTTTTCCAAAGCAAAATGGAATAGACATGTAGCAAGGTTAAAGACGATTAGTCATCCTTGGGCGGACACATGAGTATAAGAGACAAGGATGGCGTTGGGCACAGACGTGACAGCCCCCTCTTCACCCTCAGTAGCGCTCATTCATGCCCCCATTCTGCCATACACATCTGATTTTAATCGAAACTATATGAGTGAGAACGTTTGCTGTGACTCTTTTAAAAAGCCAAGTGGAGCTGAGTTTTGAAAACACGGGAACATAACCATTGGCTGCGGAGGGGAGGGGGGGGTTTGAAGGAAGCTAGAATTTAAATTAAGGACGAGTTTGTTTTTACCTACCAGGTATTATTCTGGTGTGGAAGGTGAGGGGGCACTTCAAGTATAGTGACCTAGGGCAACCTGAACCGTTGACCCTTTTTATTTCTTTTATCTCTCTCCCTCTCCTGTATCCACCCACCACCAAACATCTGCCAGGCAAGTATAACTAACAACCCTTACTTCCAAAGCAAACAAATACAACACAACTAACTTAGAACCAGGAAGTCATCTCCAATTTAAACCGACACACAAAGCCCACTTGCACCACAGTACTCCCAATCTATCTCAAAGAGGAAAGGAAGTCCTAAAACCATCAGGAGGCAGCGAAGGACCCAGCACACCACACCGGCACGGGCAGTCTACAACCTCCTCTAATGACTCTTCGAATATGTCCACATAACGACTTCTGGACTTAAGTGGGCAGAATCTAGACCCAAAATGTGAAGATGACTTCTTGGGTCTAGGTAGGTTGTATTATATTTGTTTGCTGTAGAAGTAAGGATTGTTAGTGATACTTACTGTAGAGGTGGGTGGATATAGTGTAGGTGTGAGTTGTCCAGGTTGTGTGTACTCTGTGGAAAGACAGAGAGCGATACCCCTTTGTAGAGATTGTCTAGTGAACACCAGACAATATGACCATATTCCCACCACTCTACTGCAAAGAAGAGGCACTTTACATGCAATTTTGCACTCAAGAAAATACATTTTCATTTCTATTTTACATCTGGTGTCTGATTTTTTTCTCTCTTTATGTAGTAGCACGGTTATTTCCCGTTTCTATAACCTTCTCTGAATGTGCTGTGTTTACTTTTTCCAGCTGATGCGGATCGAAGGACATGAACAATATCTATTGCTGGGTCCTGTTACTTTGCCTACAAAGCTGTGAGTTACTTGGTGCAACGCCAGAATCTCTGTCCTGTAACTATATACCTGCAGTGGACTCAATTATTCACTAGTTTACCTTTATTTCCCATGATGGCTGAAGTATTTTCCCGCAATAGCTTCTGCGTTTCATTGTATTTGTGGATGTGATTCTTCATCCGTTTTGTAAAGGGCGTAGATATGATCTGGGGTGCAAAAACTTGGCATGAATCCTATGATAGTGTAGTTAATAGTATATCATAATTAAAATAAAAATATAAACATACGCTGTTGTTTTTTTAAGTATTTAAAATGACAAACAGCACCTGATAATTGCTAATAATATGCTGTAATATTGCTATAATTTGGGCAATACAAAATACCATGTATGCTCACTCTTACCTGCGTCCCGGGTGTCATGACAACAGCCGAGACGTCACTTCCGGGACTTCAATCTCAGCCGTTGCCAGGGCTCTAAGCCCCCGATTGGTATATCCCACATTATCAATGGAACCTGCTACATGGCAATATAAATGCCCATATATGTATACAAAACAAAAAAGACAGTTGTTGTCAGCGCTTATACTTTACACTGCATATCTGTGTGTATCTAGCAATATGGGAACATGAGGTATTAGTTCATATTTGGATCAAAACTTTTAAGCCTGTATTCGCAGCTGTCTATCAAGCCTAATTAAGGCTCATTTGGGTGTGGTTCACAAGCCAGCATCTGATTATTTTTTTTTAAAGCTCTTTATTTTCGTCCACAAAATGCATAACAATATAAACGTAGTAAGAATAAAGAATCAGTTTAAGGCAATCAGTGGTCATTAGTGATAATGTACCATTCTTGAAGGAGGTATCCATAGCATTAGGCCTAAGCAGAGAAAAAAACCAAAAACAAATAAATAAAAGTAAAGAAAAATATTAAAAAAAATTAAGACCATGTTACTGCCTAGAAGAGCTACATGTTGTTGGGTTTTTCTATTTGGCGTAAGAGGAAAGGTGAGAGGAGAAGAAAAAGTGAGGGGAAGGGACAGGGGGAGGAAAGGGGAAAGCAAAAAGTAGTAAAGGATAAGGAAGAGTTCAATATGATCCCGAGAGGTGATGCATCCTGCGCATCCACCTTCCGGGGCCAGAAATGTAAATGGTCCCCCAAGAGGGGGTAGAGGAAGTCTGAGGGCAGTCTCATCACTGCGGGGCCATCAGGGAGCAGTAAAAAAGAGAAGAAAACATGCTCCACAGGCTTGCAACAGTCCTGTGTTATAAGCCTGTGAAGCGTTTTACTGGATAGCAGGCATTGGAGAATTGACACGGTCATATGTGGATCCCGGAGATATCTGGGTCAGTGGCTCAATACACAGTGCGTACAGCAGTGGCGATAGAGGGCCCCCTGTCTCATGCCGTTGCTCAAGGAGAAAGTGGTAGACAACGAACCATTAGTCAACACAATCAAGGAGGGGCGATGACACAGTGCGCGGAAGGCAGTTAGGAATGCCACACCCAGACCATAGTATCTGAGAGTGTCGGAACATGAAAGCCTGTTGTCAGGAGCTGCGGCGGCCACGGGCACCGCCGCAACTCACTTCCTCCCACTACGAGCATCTCGGCCGTCTCCATGACGACCGGGACTTCATTTCCTGTTACTCTGGAGCGACCGTTGCCGGACGTCGAGTGTACTGAGCAGTGCGCCCCGGCAAGTACTGCAGCCGGGCGCATGCGCTAATACTGTAGCCTGTGGGCTAATTAATTAGGGGAATCATTAATTATACTAGGCCTGATAATCATTACAGGGCTAAGCCCTGATTAGCCAGTATAAGTATATAAGGCAGGGAGGGCTTAGCCTCCCTGCCGATTATAGCGTTCCAGTTGCCTATTGTTGCTGACCTGCTCTGGATACCTTGATTATTGATTTTTCGTTGTGACCCCTGCCTGCTTGCCTGTGACCCTGACCCTTTGGCCTGTATCTTGGATTCTGCTGTTCTGCCTGTGACCTTGACCTTTGGCGTGTTTCCTATAATGGGTAGATTCCCAGGCGCTAAATGGTAATGTGCAAAAAGGAGGGAGAAGGGGGGGAGAAAGGGTAGCGCTCCGCACAGGATAGTACCCTACCTCACTAGTATTTTGTATTAATAGAATATGAGTGAGGGGGTGCTAGGTCACATATAAATATGAGAATTCAAATAGAGAAAAAGCGATGACCAAAAAAGGACTCCAGGTACATACAAATAATGGATAAGTACATTAATACGTAAGATTTTTATTGGTATGCATTAAAAGTGATCGATGAGGCTGTCAGCCATTCTGTGTAGACGTGGGACGTGGTATCTCTCAGCTCCCGGCTGATACTCTGAAAATTGGCATTATTTGTCCTGGTTTGGCCTCTACAATGGCCTCTAACTCTCACCTCCACGGAGGAGATACTTTCCCTCGAGATTCTGAGGGTCAAAACGTTTTCATAGGAGCTGTGAATCATCTTAACAGTTTCTTGGGCCTAGCGGCGAGGAGATCCCCGGCCTCAAGTAATTCATCGCTGGAGCCCTCACTATCGCGGCCTGATTTCCCCGCGTCTCTCCCGCTTCCTAGGGCACCCATTGCCCCTCCTAACCAGCAGCCATTGAATGCGCCCTGAAAATCTGTAAGGGTTACCTGGAGGACGGAGCCGCGCCGCCACGCTGTGGGGACTGGCTCCCGTTTGAGGCCCGCACTCACCACCCCCGACTGCCCATCACCTCAGGCTCGCTGGTCCGCATCTCACCCCCGGCACCAAAAACCGGAAGTACCCGGTCCGTTGCCGGGGCTGCACTTATGGTTCGCGAGGGAGCTCCGGGACGCAGCTGAATCTCCCATCTGACAGCACAGAGTGCCCTCTTACATCCTGGGCTTGCTGGCGCCTGGCTGTCGGACCCCCCTGCCTTCTGAGGAGCCCCGTCGACCCCGCTGACCTCCGGCCGAAGTCCCTGCCACTCGGGACGCATTTACCGGGCCTTTGGGCCTACTTCTGATTGAGACACCGAGGTAAAGTTCGGACCAGCCCAGCGGACCCCGCCACTTCCGTTCCCGCCGTGAGACTTCCGGTCGGACAGCGCAGAGCTCTGTGGCGCTCGAATTGCATATACAACCTCTCTTTATCCCCATATTAAAGCCTGGGGACCCCGGGGAACGGGATGCTGCCGCCGGACAGGGTCTAACCAGCCTCCCCCTACCCACGGCTGTGGGCCCCACCGGATACAGCCTGGCACAAGAGAATGGTGCGTATATAAGGGATACTAAGCCAGTGTGTACTCCCCCTCACTATGTATTCTTAACAGGCTATAGCCTATTTGGCCCAGGTCCTGAACGTGCATGAATAGGGGCTTCTCAGGGCTTCCTGACCTGATACAGGCAAGCCTAACTATACTGCCACCCGGTGGTTAACCTCAAATCTCTATAATTCTAATTCTTACAAATCTGTATTATTGCCTGTGAGCAAGCCCCGTGCCAGCTGCCAAAGTCCAGGGGTCGCCCACCAGTTGCAGCTCCTTCACCCTGCACGATACCAAGAGTCTGCACATATGTTCTAACTTCGTATCTGGCTCGCTGAGGATGGCCGGGGTCCCCATCTGGTATGCAGCTGTGATGTAACGGTTGCCTCATTCCCGAGAGGCCTTTTCTGATTGAATTTTCTGCTTGGAAGTTTGCTGTATTTGACCTCCCCTCTCCGTTTCCTCCCTCATCTCTGACCCATCTCCACTTAGCTATGCCGAAAAACAAAAAACTCCACTCGAAGGGTATCCCTCAATATTACCCTAATAAGTCCTCTACAGAACAAGCGGGTTCCCCCCGATCTCATGAGGACTCAGACTCCGACGAAGATGTGTCTGCTCCAGTTACCAAGAAAGAATTCCTCTCCTTGATCAAAGAAATGAAGGAGCTTCGGTCTTCAGTCCACGCTGAGGTTCAACACGCACTTCATAGTCTGAGATCAGAGGTGTCCTCATTGGGGTCTCGCACGGACCATATTGAGAAGAGGATGGATGATTTTGTCTCAGGTCAGGAAGCAATGACTGATAACCTAACTCAAATCCGCCAGGAGCTCAATAATATCCATGAACGTCAGGAAGATATGGACAATCGAGCCCGGAGAAATAACCTCCGAATTAAAGGCATTCCAGAGTCCGTTGAATCTGTGCATCTGGACCCCTATCTCCGGAAATTATTTACCAGCTTGCCCCGGAAATCCCGGAATATCAGTTCTTGCTGGATAGAGCCCATAGAGCTCTTAAACCTCGTCTATCAGATCAATCTTCACCTAGAGACGTTATCCTCAGTCTTCATTATTTCACGACCAAAGAGGCTGTCTTACAAGCGGCTAGAAAGCTTCCTTCCTTATCCTATGAGGGATACACCCTTCAAATTTTTCAGGACCTCTCTCCCACTACCTTGTCTCAGAGACGGGAACTCCAGCCTGTCACCTCAATCCTCAGAGAGAACAACATCAGATATCGATGGGGGTTTCCCTTCCGTCTCTATCTTTGGCATCAGAACCAACAACTGTCAGCTAAAAGCTTAGGTGAAGCACGGGACCTCCTGCGAAAGATTGGACTGAGTCAACAAGCCTCCCCAGATGCTCCTCAAGCCCTTGCTAACGTGGCGGGCCCCGCCACACCGAGAGCGCAATGGCTCCCTCGTAGAGACTGGTCAACGGTCCCTCGCCACTCTAAACCGCAATCTGTGGATCCCTGACCGGCAAGATCCAGTCCCTGCTCCTTCCTCAAAGTGCGGCCGCACTTTCCTCTACAGGTCCTGATGGCCCCTTCGTCACTTCCGGGCATAGTCCTATAATTGGACACAGAACTCAAGGCTCCCATGGCTTCAGATGTCCTTGCCCCTCAATTCCTACTACACTAAAACTATAATGTTGGTCCTAGACACTGTAATGCCTTATACCGTCTGTTGCCTACTCGCTGCCTGCCCCCTGAGAAGGGGAGTTGTTGTTCTTTATAACTTTTAGGTGGGACGAGCCACTGATGACGCGCACATCGCATCTCCTGCTATCGCCTCCGCTAAGTAGCCAGGACGCTTTGTTCTAATTGTCTCCATGTTGTATTTACGGCTCTTATGTTGTTCATTTGATTCTCTTCCTATAGCTCTTTCATTGGGCCACACTCGGTGGCTTCACAAGTGTCTACTACGATATGCCTAGTGTTATTAAGTTATTTATAATATGTTCATTGCTGTTAATTGTTACTTTGCCTTCTTCATTCTTCTACTTCCCCTTCTCCTCATCTACCGGAGAGGTCAGTAATCTCCTTACTCCCTCCTCACTTCCTTCCCTCCCAATAGGTCATACACGCTAAAATGGTCTCTCGGAACCCTCTTCTGGGTCCCCCGGCCCTCCGTTTTCTTCTGTGGTTGCTCCTAGTCTACCACCCCCCTTAGAGCCTAGGGCTCTACACTGGTCCCCCTGATGGCCTGTCCATCATGTCCTATCCCCTACCACGGCGGTTCCCAAAGGCACCCCTGGGAGCCGCGGCGCTGTCACTGGTGTGCCGCGAGCCAGCCATAGAAAAAACCAAAGAGCATATAAACTTACCAATCAGCGCGGCGCCGGGACCCAGCAGACTCCTCTCTCCCGCAGCTGTCACTGAATATCGACGTCAGTGACAGCTACGGGAGAGAGGAGTCTGCTGGGTCCTGGCGCCGCGCTGATTGGTAAGTTTATGTGCTCTTTGGTTTTTTCTATGGCTGGCTCGCGGCAGAGGAGTGAGAGGGGCAGGAGTGTGACAGTGGGAAGACAGAGGGGCAGGAGTGTGACAGCGGGCAGACAGAGGGTCAGGAGTGTGACAGCGGGCAGACAGCGGAGCAGACAGAGGGGCAGGAGTGTGACAGCAGGCAGACAGCGGAGCAGACAGAGGGGCAGGAGTGTGACAGCGGGCGGACAGAGGGGCAGGAGTGTGACAGAGGGGCAGGAGTGTGACAGAGTGTGACAGAGGGGCAAACAGAGGGGCAGGAGTGTGACAGCAGGAAGACAGAGGGGCAGGAGTGTGACAGAGGGGCAGGAGTGCGACAGCGGGCAGACAGAGGGGCAGGAGTGTGACAGCGGGAAGACAGAGGGGCAGGAGTGTGGCAGTGGGCAGACAGAGGGTCAGGAGTGTGACAGCGGGCAGACAGCGGAGCAGACAGAGGGTCAGGAGTGTGACAGCGGGCAGACAGCGGAGCAGACAGAGGGTCAGGAGTGTGACAGTGGGCAGACAGCGGAGCAGACAGAGGGGCAGGAGTGTGACAGCGGGCGGACAGAGGGGCAGGAGTGTGACAGAGGGACAGGAGTGTGACAGAGGGGCAAACCGAGGGGCAGGAGTGTGACAGCAGGAAGACAGAGGGGCAGGAGTGTGACAGCGGGCAGACAGAGGGGCAGGAGTGTGACAGCGGGCAGACAGAGGGGCAGGAGTGTGACAGCGGGCAGACAGCGGGGCAGGAGTGTGACAGCGGGCAGACAGCGGGGCAGGAGTGTGACAGCGGGCAGACAGCGAGGCAGGAGTGTGACAGCGGGCAGACAGCGGGGCAGACCGAGGGGCAGGAGTGTGACAGCGGGCAGACAGAGGGGCAGGAGTGTGGCAGTGGGCAGACAGAGGGTCAGGAGTGTGACAGCGGGCAGACAGCGGAGCAGACAGAGGGTCAGGAGTGTGACAGCGGGCAGACAGCGGGGCAGACAGAGGGACAGGAGTGTGACAGCGGGCAGACAGAGGGGCAGGAGTGTGACAGCGGGCAGACAGAGGGGCAGGAGTGTGACAGCGGGGCACCCCCCTTAGAGCCTAGGGCTCTACACTGGTCTCCCTGATGGCCTGTCCATCATGTCCTATCCCCTACCACGGCGGATCCCAAAGTGTGCGCCGCGGCTCCCAGGGGTGCCGCGGCGCTGTCACTGGGGTGCCGCGAGCCAGCCATAGAAAAAACCAAAGAGCACATAAACTTACCAATCAGCGCGGCGCCGGGACCCAGCAGACTCCTCTCTCCCGCAGCTGTCACTGAATATCGACGTCAGTGACAGCTGCGGGAGAGAGGAGTCTGCTGGGTCCTGGCGCCGCTCTGATTGGTAAGTTTATGTGCTCTTTGGTTTTTTTCTATGGCTGAGTGAGAGGGAGTGTGACAGCGGGCAGACAGAGGGGCAGGAGTGTGACAGCGGGCAGACAGAGGGGCAGGAGTGTGACAGCGGGCAGACAGAGGGTCAGGAGTGTGACAGCGGGCAGACAGCGGAGCAGACAGAGGGGCAGGAGTGTGACAGTGGGCAGACAGAGGGGCAGGAGTGTGACAGCGGAGCAGACAGAGGGGCAGGAGTGTGACAGAGGGGCAGACAGAGGGGCAGGAGTGTGACAGCGGGCAGACAGAGGGGCAGGAGTGTGACAGAGGGGCAGACAGAGGGGCAGGAGTGTGACAGCGGGCAGACAGAGGGTCAGGAGTGTGACAGCGGGCAGACAGCGGAGCAGACAGAGGGTCAGGAGTGTGACAGCGGGCAGACAGCGGAGCAGAGGGGCAGGAGTGTGACAGCGGAGCAGACAGAGGGGCAGGAGTGTGACAGCAGGCAGACAGCGGGGCAGGAGTGTGACAGCAGGTATCGACGTCAGTGACAGCTGCGGGAGAGAGGAGTCTGCTGGGTCCTGGCGCCGCTCTGATTGGTAAGTTTATGTGCTCTTTGGTTTTTTTCTATGGCTGAGTGAGAGGGAGTGTGACAGCGGGCAGACAGAGGGGCAGGAGTGTGACAGCGGGCAGACAGAGGGGCAGGAGTGTGACAGCGGGCAGACAGAGGGTCAGGAGTGTGACAGCGGGCAGACAGCGGAGCAGACAGAGGGGCAGGAGTGTGACAGTGGGCAGACAGAGGGGCAGGAGTGTGACAGCGGAGCAGACAGAGGGGCAGGAGTGTGACAGAGGGGCAGACAGAGGGGCAGGAGTGTGACAGCGGGCAGACAGAGGGGCAGGAGTGTGACAGAGGGGCAGACAGAGGGGCAGGAGTGTGACAGCGGGCAGACAGAGGGTCAGGAGTGTGACAGCGGGCAGACAGCGGAGCAGACAGAGGGTCAGGAGTGTGACAGCGGGCAGACAGCGGAGCAGAGGGGCAGGAGTGTGACAGCGGAGCAGACAGAGGGGCAGGAGTGTGACAGCAGGCAGACAGCGGGGCAGGAGTGTGACAGCAGGTAGGCAGACAGCGGGGCAGGAGTGTGACAGCAGGCAGACAGCGGGGCAGGAGTGTGACAGCAGGTAGGCAGACAGTGGGGCAGAGGAGGGTGACAGCGGGGCAGAGGAGGGGGACATCGTGACAGGGGCAGTGGAGGGGGACACAGCGTGAGTGGGGCAGTGGAGGGGGACACAGCGTGAGTGGGGCAGTGGAGGGGGACACAGCGTGAGTGGGGCAGTGGAGGGGGACACAGCGTGAGTGGGGCAGTGGAGGGGGACACAGCGTGAGTGGGGCAGTGGAGGGGGACACAGCGTGAGTGGGGCAGTGGAGGGGGAAACAGCGTGAGAGGGGCAGTGGAGGGGGACACAGCGTGAGTGGGGCAGTGGAGGGGGACACAGCGTGAGTGGGGCAGTGGAGGGGGACACCGCGTGAGAGGGGCAGTGGAGGGGGACACAGCGTGAGAGGGGCAGTGGAGGGGGACACAGCGTGAGAGGGGCAGTGGAGGGGGACACAGCGTGAGAGGGGCAGTGGAGGGGGACACAGAGTGAGAGGGGCAGTGGAGGGGGACACAGCGTGAGAGGGGCAGTGGAGGGGGACACAGCGTGAGAGGGGCAGTGGAGGGGGACACAGCGTGAGTGGGGCAGTGGAGGGGGACACAGCGTGAGTGGGGCAGTGGAGGGGGACACAGCGTGAGTGGGGCAGTGGAGGGGGACACAGCGTGAGTGGGGCAGTGGAGGGGGACACAGCGTGAGTGGGGCAGTGGAGGGGGACACAGCGTGAGTGGGGCAGTGGAGGGGGAAACAGCGTGAGTGGGGCAGTGGAGGGGGAAACAGCGTGAGAGGGGCAGTGGAGGGGGACACAGCGTGAGAGGGGCAGTGGAGGGGGGGACAGCGTGACAGAGGGCAGAGAAGGGGGGGACAGCGTGACAGAGGGCAGTGTGTCTGGATGCAGAGGGGGCAGTGTGTCTGGATGCAGAGGGGGCAGTGTGTCTGGATGCAGAGGGGGCAGTGTGTCTGGATGCAGAGGGGGCAGTGTGTCTGGATGCAGAGGGGGTAGAGTGCCTGAGGGCAGAGTGTCTGGATTCAGAGGGGGTATTTTTGCATACAACTAAATAAGTATTTCTGTCCTGACCTAAATACTTATTACATTTTTTTGACCCAACTACTTCTAAAACAGGACTGCTCAATAATTATTTTGGAGGGGTGCCTTGGAAAAATTTGGAGACTCTAAGGGTGCCGCGAACTGCAAAAGTTTGGGAACCACTGCCCTACCAGCATTCACGACAAGTGGACTTTGGTTCCCTGTGTCGATCCCCTTGTATCCTTAACCTTTGGTTCTCCCCTCCTTCTCCTCACTGGTCGCCACCTACCAGGTCAGCCCCTGTACATTCTTTCTTTTTTCTCCTCTCCCCTGACACTTCTCCCCTCTTCTGGTCTCTAGCGCTCCCCTCATTGTTCTTCCTATGACCCTTAACCTTATCTCCTATAATGTCAAGGGGCTCAACTCCCCTCAGAAATGGGCTAAACTCCATTCCTCTCTTAAATCTCTTTAAGGAGATTTGATATTCCTACAAGAAACTCATTTTGTCCATCATCTCCACCCTAAGCTTCGCTTCAGAAAATTCCCCTTGACATTTCATGCATGTAACCATAGGCAGAAAAAGCGAGGTGTAGCAATTCTGTTTGCGCGCCATTTAATTTTCGAACTTCAAGACTCTCATAAAGATAAGGAAGCTAGGTTCCTGATCCTCATAGGCACTCTGAATAATCTCCCCTGTACTCTAGTGAACCTCTATGCACTCAACACCGGCCAGCATAGGTTCTTCAAAAAACTGGGTTCTTTGTTAGCGCGTGTTCGTCAAATGAACTTATGGTCGCGGGTGACTTCAACGCTGTTTTAGCCCCGACTATAGATCATTCCTCAGGCCCCTCCCATTCTCCCTCGAGGAGAGATGCCCACACCACAGCTGCCATACAGGCTTTTCTAAAACTCCTTAACTTATACGACTCATAGAGAGTATCGGATCCTTTGGACAGGATCTCCTGGAGCTTTATGTCCCGAGCCTTGTCGGCGTTTGGTATTTCGGGTAACCTCCTCACGGGTATTCAAGCCTTTTACTCTCGACCCTCCGCAAGAGTCATGATTAACGGTTCTCCCTCTGACCTAATAGCTATATCCAACGGTACACGGCAGGGGTGCCCTCTGTCTCTTCTCATCTTTGCCCTTGTTATAGAGCCCCTCGCGGCCTCTATCCGGGCCTGCCTGAACATAGAGGGTGTGCGGACGGGGAATCTGGATAGTAAGCTCTCTCTTTTTGCGGACGATGTCCTTCTGACTCTCCTGCAGCCCGAGAAGTCTCTCCCTGGACTCTTTAGGATATTACACCATTATGGGCACCTCTCAGGGTACAAGATCAATATTACGAAATCGGAAGCTCTCCTCCTTAATGTTCCCTCCCCAGAAGGACTGGTACTCACCTCCCGCTTTAACTTCAGGTGGCAGAGAAAGAAAATTAAATACTTAGGTATCTTCATTACCGACTCCTATGACTCCCTCTACCGGGAGAACTACCCAGCCCTCTTTGCCAAGATCAAGTCTGAATTGTTCTCCTGGCGCTCACTGATCATTTCGCGGCTGGGCAGGATAATCTCTGTCAAAATGAACCACCTTCCTAAGCTTCTCTATTATTTCCAGACCCTTCCTGTCCGAGTCCCCCTTTCGGATCTGACATCTATCCAAAAATGTCTCTCTAGGTTTATCTGGAACGGCCGATTTCCCACCCGTAATAAGTAATATCCCAAAGGGAGAGTTTTTGAGATTAAAACAAAACTGTTCCAACATGTCCGATTTTAAGAAGAGATCTGCAGAGTTGAGTATAAGACTTACACAACGAGGGTATAGTAAAAGACTCATCAAAAGAGCTTTTAATCAGGCCAACTATAAAGATAGGAGTGAATTAATATATAGCAAGCCTAAACCCACAAATGACAAGAAAATCAGAATTGTGGGAAATTTCTGCCATGAGTGGAAAGAGATACAAAATATAGTACAAAGATACTGGCCTATTCTTCTATCAGATACGGACCTATCAAAGAATTTGGGACCAAGACCTGATTTCAGCTGGCGTAGATCACCCAACTTAGGTGACAGATTGGTGAGAAGTCATTTTTCTACAGGCCACTCAATTCCACCAGTAAAAGGCTCTTATAAATGTGGCCACTGCAAGGCATGTCTACAGATGGAAAAAACTGTAGATTTCTATGACAGATATGGGAATAAACATCAAATTGAACAATTTATCAACTGCTCTACCAAATGTGTAATATATGCTCTCATATGCCCATGTAATATGGTATATGTAGGCATGACAAGTAGAATGCTAAAGAATAGATTGTTAGAACACATCGGATCAATTAGAAATGCGGCCACAGATAAAAGAAAATTTAAACAACTAACATCAATGGCACGACACTTCCTCTACAAACATGGAGGAAATTTCTATGACATGAAAGCTTTTGGTATCGAACAAATTAAGATGGGAATTAGAGGAGGTGATGTTACTAAACAACTCCTACAAAGAGAGAGCCGATGGATATTTTTACTGAATTCTATAATACCATTTGGCTTGAATGAGAACACGAGTTATACCAGCTTCTTGTAGGAGAATGAATATAAATAAAAAAATAATAATATCATTGGCTTTACTTAATTAGCTTCATACATTCGAACTTTATGAGGCTATAGACCTGCCCTTTAAAACAATGGAAAATAATGGAGACTCAATTTAATTTATTTTATCAATTGAGCTTGCCTTGAAATCTTCAACGGGGGGTAACAGTTTGTCTACCAGAAAACAGGTCGAACTATTCAAATAATTTAATCCTAGCTTATAGCATTTCTATATTGATTTTTAATTGTTGATCATTTAATATCATTGACATGAATATTGCTATTTATATATAATATGTAATAGGGCTCTATTTGTGATAGTCCTTATGTAATTTAGTCTACTGTTAAGTTACAATGATTAATATTCAAATTATAGACATTTATGTGCTATCATGTAGATTATGGTATATCTCACTTGTATCAAACTTATCCAACTTACATCATATATATATTTTTTCATCATTTACCTTCATATTAATTCTGGCTTAACGTCTCCCATGCCTTTAATTACTCACTTCCCTTTTTTTATCACTCACACTTAATATGGTTAAGTTTTATGTGAGATCTCAATTTCATATATACATAATGAGACATAATAAACCGGTTACTAAACTTATCCAAATATAATTTAAAACAATATTTTTTTTTTCCATCCATTTCTAATGAATTCAACTTTAACAACATCTGGGATCAATAGAATACATAGTAATGTCATTTATTGTTGATTTTTATTTGTTTATTGTTTATCACTGTTATATTCTTTATAATGCACTCACCAAATTATGTAAATTCTCTATGAGAAACACAATATGCACAATGATATATACTTAATAAATATAATAAAATACATAAATAATGTAAATAGTAAAAAAATAGTTAAAAATATGAAAAAATAAGTAAACAATAAAAAATAATAAAAAAATAAAAAATAAAATACAACAATAAAATAAAAAATTAAACAGATAATCAATAAACTAAACAAATAACAAAAAATATATAAGGATGGAAGAAAACACATATACACTATAAATAATAAATCAAAATACTTCAAAATGATGAAATAAAATTAAATTAATAATAAAATTTACAAAAATAAATAAAAAAATTACAATAGAGATAGGTTAGAGAATAGCAAACAAATGATTTACCAACAAATAATAGTACATATAAAATTAAAAATGAAATAGAGAATGAAAACATAATGAAGCAATAAAATAATAAAAAATAATAAAAAATGGACAATAAAATAGTTAAGAAATATAATAAAATAAGTAAAAATAAGACCAAAAATAGATGATAAGTTAATTATAAATATAAAATAAAGAATTGATAAAAATAAATAATAAGAAACCAAAATAAACAACACACCATATAAAATTATATTTAAAAAAAAGGCAACAATAATAGTAACTTATAATATGTGCCAGATAAAGAATCATGGATGTGGCAATGATCGGCAAATTTTCAATCAATAATAGAAATGAGGCAACTCTTTGTTAAACCCACTGATATATGTACATATCACCTTCCTAATAATGTTATACTCTTAACCCCAAAATAATCAATTTATCTGCCAGAACTAACAACAAGATACAATGATATCACTCAGAATAGTGTAAACATGTCATGTATTATCATGACAGACCCGATGGAGGACATTACGTAATTTGTAAACATACTGATTGGCTTACAGCAGTATAAAACTAACCCCTTAGGAGTAGCCCAGTAACCCATGATTAAGCATCATAGCGAAACGTACGTCGGGCAGACGTCACGCTGAGTGACGTCAGACCCGGAAGTGGGTGGGGCCGAACGCGGCGTTTAGCCGCTGTAGCAAACAAACTTCCCGATAACCAAACTCTTTTCATTAACATATACTAGCGCTCTAACGCTTACTACCCGAACCTAATGTCTCAGTAAGAGACAGTATGGAGGCATATTGTAAGCAATCCTAGCGCTATGTAAGGAGACTATTGTTGCCTGAAAGAATCACGCAGCATACAATCCCTATGATACTCTATACCAATAACAGCACGCTAACTACTAGTGCAAATTAACATCAATGAGGTGCAATTACTAGTGTAAATAAATATTGAGGAGATGCAAACTAATAATTGCAGATATCTCCATCCAATATTAATGTGTATTATGGTAAAATATCCGGAGTCACAACTTATAAGTGCAAATCAGCACATATGTGAGAACTAGATACAATTATATGCTTGGCATTTTCTATATATAGCATATAACTCCAGATACAGGGAATTCTACTATATATTGGCAACTGTTTACCTTTTTTGTTTATTTTGACATATGTTTCTTGAGAGAAGATTGCTTATAGGATACATGTTGTGGAAGAAGAGACCAGGCAACACTGCCACCTAGAGTCTACATTGTTATACATACATAATCAGCTCCATTCTAGATGATACATTGTATCAATAGAGACACTATAATATAAGTACCTTGTATGTAGAATATAGACTAATTTACAGATTTCAAGAGCTTAAAATTACTAGCTCTTGTTTATATACCCACATTCAGGTCCTTTATTAGCTATCCTTCCTCTGGAAGTACTATATAGGCTCTAATCGGCTCCACCACAGGGTCAATCATTTTTAATCTCTATTTTTTTCAACACTATTTTTTTAATATTTCGCTTGTTTTAATAGGGAGTACACTCTCATCGATCACTTTTAATGCATACCAATAAAAATCTTACGTATTAATATACTTATCCATTATTTGTATGTACCTGGAGTGCTGTTTTGGTTATCGCTTTTTCTCTATTTGAATGCTAAATGGTAATGTGTAAGCGAAAGAGAAATCTGTGATATTAAATAATGGCTGTACGCCAAGGAATGGTTTATTAACTTAGATTGATGATCAATCAAGATGCATATTAAAATTAGCACACATCAAATGAATGGAAATGAGTACAAATATCATAATACATTCGGAAATGCAAAATAGTATATGCAACCCTGCAACTATTACACATCAGTTAAAAGGATGTCAGATTATGTTCAAAAACCAGTGTTTCCTGACTACTCTTCTTGCAAGTGACCCCTGACCTTGGCTTTCCCTTACCATCTCTACTGTCTCCTGGTCTGCGCCTGCGGTTTAGTATAACGAACCTACACTACTTGGAGTTAAGTCCTGGGGGCATCCGAGTACCTGTGAGCGCGTCTATAGGCGAAGACCTCTGCCAGTCTGTTCTGCTGGTTCGTTATCTGACCACTAGCAGCCTAACACCTGTCAAAGGCCTTCTCGGCATCTAATGCCAGGACAACCATGGGAATTTTGTGTTGGCTAACATATGCAATAATATCTATAGTCCACCTCGTGTTGTCCAAGGATTGCCTGGTGGGGACAAAGCCTACCTGGTCAGGAAAAACAAGAGTCGACATGTAGGCGTTTAGACGGGTCACCAGAATTCTGGCAAAGAGTTTCATATCTGCATTGATTAACAAGATGGGACGATAACAGGCCCAGCAGGTCAGGTCTTTGTTTGGTATGGGAATAACTACTATAGTGGAACGAGTGGACTCATCGTGAAATTCACCCCTTGTAATATACTATTATAAATATGGGTCAAGTGGGGCACTAGATCTTTAGAGGTTTTATAGTATGACATCATGAAGTCGTCCAGACCAGGGTCTTTGGAGCATTTCCGTGATTTAAGGGCTATCGTGACTTCTTCGTCAGTAATATCGCGGTTTAGGGAAGTGGCCTAGAAGGACAATGTGGGCAAAGAACATTGGTAAATATGTATGAATGGCCTGAGAGTCTGGTTCTGAGGTACATTGTCCCTCATGTAAATTTTTACAGGTTCTCGTAGTAGCGGTGGAACGTGTCATTTATGACCCTGGGGTCATAGGGCATGTTCCCCTTTTTGTCTCTAAGTGAGGCGATTGTTTGAGAGGCCCGTTTTGCTCTTAGTCTGTTGTCCAGTAACATGTCTGCCTTGTCTCTCTTCTCATAGAAGGTCTGGTTAAGCCAGCGTAGTTGAAGTACAGTGCGTTTCGCTTGAATCGACTAGATTTCACCCCTAATTTTTTGTATGCGTTGGAATAGTGAGCAGGAATTAGATTTTTTGTACAGGACTTCTAGGTACTTCAGTTGGACAGATAGGCTGTGGAATGTCTCAGAACGTTCCTTCTTCCTACAAGAAGCAAATAGAATAATGTCTCCTCGGATTACTGCCTTTGGGCCTCCCAGACAGTGGAGACCGGGACTTCTGAGTTCAAATTAAGGTCAAAATAATTTTTGATGGCTTCTGATGCTCTCCTTAAAAGGAGGTAACTTGAGGAGAATCTCACTCAACTTCCAGGAGGTCCTGCCCCGGGGGTAATGAAACAGGTCAACTGAGATCAATAAATGGTTGGACCAAGAGTTAGGGATGATGTCGGCCTGCTTTATATGTTGGAAGATGTGTGAGCAACCCATGAACATATCAATCCGTGAGTAGGAGTAAAGAGGGAATGAGTAGAATGTATAATCCCTAGACGAGGGTTAAAGCGCCCGCCCAATATCAAAAAGCCCAGCCTCGGTGACCTGCCTTTGTAAAGTTTTCGTGTGAGCGAACGATGAAAGGGGGGGGGGGGGGGAGATCTAGTAGCTGACTTGTCCAAGGAGGGCGACATAACGGTGTTAAAGTCGCCCCCCAGGGAAGCAGTCCCTTGCGTATATGGTGTAGCGTGGAGAAAAAAAAATGAGACAAGAAAGCCGTTTGACCTATGTTGGGTGCATAAATGTTAGTGAGGGTTATGTCGAGATGTACCTTCAGAGTCATAGTTACGAAGCAGGATTGCCACCCCGTTTTTCTTGGTAGATTGAGAGGAGTAGTATGCCGTGGAATATCTACGGGTAGACAGGGAGGAATGGTCGCCAGTCTGGAAATGGATCTCCTGTAAAAAAATAACATTACCTTTAAGTTTGTGTATGGTATGGAAAAGCATAGAACGTTTTTGGGGAGTGTTCAGGCCCTTCACATTGATTAAGAGGAATGTGAGGGACATAAGTGGATATATAAGAGATTAATAAAATTTTAAAGAAAAAGGGAAATGGGGCGCCGTGCTGAGGGAGGAACCACTAGAACAGGAAAAGATGACCCTCAGGTAGAAGTGTAGGTAGAAAATAGGTGGAAGTATGAGTTGGTAGAGTATGAGAGGGTAAAAAGGGAGCAAGGAAGGGGAGGCAGAGAGAGAGGGGTGAATGGGGCAAGGGGGCAGACAGCAAGCGGGAAAGGCCGTAAGCTCAAACCTCAAAGGCAGAGGGGAAGCCTACATGAAAAATGCCTAATGGCTGGGTTAACTGTGATCTAGGTGGGTCTCACCTATTTAATAAACTGTGTCAATGCACAAGGTGTGGGAGTGGGAGTGCAATTAAACGTGTAGGTTGTTATAAAAGAGTAAGGTTATATAGTTCCCGAAATGTGTTGGTGCGTGGCCTAGGGGCAGAGAAGAGCCCCGCCCGTCCATAAAAAAAGAAAGAATAAATATATGTGTTAAACAACCAGATACAGCTACAGCTCTGGAATCGAACATAGAAAATGAAAGAATAAGAATTTGCTTAAACAACATTCAAATTTACAACAAAGCATAACTTTCTGTGAACATGGAAAAAGAATACACAGCTAGAGCCTCCCCTAAGGGAATCGGAAATGCGGGTCATGGAGGTTGTTGTACAGTAGGAGCCGTGAGGACCCCCTCCATTGTCTCTTCCTGGGCGTGAGAGATTGAGCCGGTGGATCAAATCTTTGCCTTCATCAGGAGTTCGGAGAGACACTAGCTGACCTTCCATCTCCACCACCAGGCGGAAAAGAAACCCCCATTGATATTTATAGCCATTGTCTCAAAGGGTGCCGGTCACGTCCCTGAGACCTCGACGTTTGGCGATCGTTGAGGGAGCAAGGTCCTGGAACACTTGAATGCGGCATTCTTCGTAAAGCACATTTGGAGCATTCCTGACTGCAGAAGAGATTATGTCTTTAGTTTTAAAGGATAGTAGTCGTAGAATCACAACCCGAGAAGGATCAGAGTCTTTCGGCTTCACTGATCCAGGGATGTAAACGGAGATTGTTGTGACGTTCCCTGTTTTCCAAGTCCTCCAATTTGCCTTTTAAAAAGTCATTTAACGTCAACAAAAAGGCCAGGTCCTGTGCTGCCTCACTTTGAAATTTAAGAGTGGAATCTACTTTATTTTCGAGGACCGTTGTTATTTTGGATAATGTGATCATTTCTCATTTTAAGTTCCCAATGGCCCTTTGAAGGTCTGCTGAAAAAGAATTGTCTTGACAAGAAAAATTCTGTGTAATTTCCTCAGCCGTAAACCGGCGGCATCCTCTGCCAGCTGCCTTATTCATGTTAAAGTCAAGGAAGCGGTGTGTCTGGTTGTCAAGTAGTGACTATGCAGCGGACAGGTGGGGGGAGGGGGGGCCTGGGGGCCCTAGGTGGACATCATATCCTGCTAGGAGTCAGATAGGAGAAAGGGATGTGTCCAAAGGATAGTAATAGAAGGATCTGCCTCCGCGTTTTGAGGGTTGGGGTGAGGATGTGTGTCTGCAGCGAATGAATCAGAGGCAGGAGCACCAGTGGATAGCACTTTCTCCCGAAACCAGATGGTATAGAACCACTGGAGGTAGAGGTCTGGACTGTATTATTATCCCAGGGAGTCAAACTGGAAAGTGAGCCATGCAGTAATAATATATCTCTACTAGATGGCGCCCATGCACAAGGAAAATAGACAGGCCCACAGCTAAAGTCAGTAGGACACAGTGGTTAAGCTGGAGACTGCACAGAGTAACAATGACTGAAGGTGTATCAGCCCAATGTGGTATAGCTGCACAAGGGACAGTCAACATTTACAGCCTTATGAGAGGTGTAAGGGGTCAGGCAGCGTCTCTGCAGTTGTGATAGCCCCAAAATTGATACCTCCAAAACCAGTGGCGGATCAGGGGAGGGGGGGTTAGGGGGGGGCGATTTAGGCCCCGCCCCTTTCTAACATCTTAGGCTGCCGACGGCTGCACAGTATGTGCCGGTCCGTGACAGGCAGGGACAGTGTGCTGGCAGCACACTGTCCCTGCCTGTCACGGCTGGACGGACCTGCACATACTGTGCAGCCGTCGGCAGCCTAAGATGCACAACAGATGTCTGTATCACAAATGCCACTTTCACAGCCTGTTCCACATAGTGTTTTTTTACATAGTTTCCCCATAGAGGCAGCACTATCCAAATTACACAAAGGGAAGCACGTTTTTGTACCCCTACCCCATCAATGTGTATTGCTATATACTTTTTCATTAGTGCACATACAAAATTGAAAAATCCTTGAACGTTATGCAATTTATTTATTTTTATTTCTACAATAAACTCTTCTCCCTCAACTAGCAACAACGCAGAGGTTCTGCTCACCAAGCCAACCAGTTGCATTCACTGCATCCAGCTGTACTAATTTATATTCAAACCCCACGCTATGAACAGAAGGGCTTGGTCCCATCCAGCCCAGGACATTCCAGATGGTTTTGCCAGTTGGTTTGAGGTAGGTTTGCAAACATTCCGTGATGTGTTCGTTCACATTTCTTAAACCAGAGAAGAAAATAAACTAAACAAAACCACAACACACACATCATTACATTGCCCTCTGCCCAACTATCTGAGCATCATAGATATAAAATCTACGTTTTAATTTTCCCCGAGTCATAAATATTACATTTACTACCAATAACAGCGGACACAAGTGCCATCATGGGGGATATACTATATATATTCCTTTTAGGTAACTTTATTCAGCTGCTTTTCTCTGTGACCTGCTATGAAAGGGACACTGAGCTCATCAGGTATGAGCTTCTACACAGAACCCAACAAGAATGACAAATCTGTTTTTATGTCCACTTCATTCCGCTACAGCAGCAGGGAGAATGCTGGGGCATCACACCGATGATCTGACACGTGTATCACGTGACTACATATATGTTGTTGACACATCTGCTCAAAAAGAGAACTGTAACTGCTTAGGACCTGATAATGTATAGTCATTTGTTGTAGACCTTCAACATCACTGTGCACAACCCATCCTAAAGGCTACTCTTGAAGCATTCGTTATAGAACCTCTCCAGCAGATTGTATTTCACTACCTAAAATACCAAAACTGCAGTGGTCTCCTTCTTCATCACAAGGGCACTATATGCAGACACCTCAGTCCCACTGAACAGCCAATAGCCAGACATCAGCGTTTTTTTGAAACTCCCGATGTGTATGTATACAAAGATGCATCTCATGAAGATAGGCTTGCAGACATGCAAAGTCTCCCATTCATTGGAAAACTTTTCCTATGTTGGAACCGATTATCCACTAAACCATTACCATACTTTCATAAACCTCCAACAACTGTACTTTGCCCAACACCATGGGACAGGCAAAGGCAATTAGCACAGGACATCCGTGACAATTCGAATCCATGACAATTCAAATCTTGTATGGACCCAGGGAAAAGGTCCTTTTATTAAAAAACCAGCCCTGATAGTGAAGATGCAATTTCTAGAATGGTTCCTATGGCTAACATCATGGTAGAGCTTAAAACTGCAATTAGGCGAGTATAAAATATACAAACACTGTCTTTACATTAATATATGTTGGCACTGGGATGGACAATAATTGCCCCAATCGCCCTGTACCCCCTGGATCCGCCACTGCCCTGGGGTACACTGCCTATGTCAACAACCCTCCTTGCTATATATCCAGTGATTAGACCTTTTGTCTTGTGTCCAATAGATGAGGCTGGGAACAGGCTCTTATCATATACAGTAAATAAAGCTGCAGCAATGAGTGGTAATAAGACACAACTGTACAGATAAAGGGAGATATCGGTGCAAGGTCTTCCCGCAGGACGTAGTCCATTCTATCACGTGTAAGAAAACGTCACCATTGTGGCAAAGAGGTCTCATCCTATAAGAAATAAAAATATTATTAAATTAAAATGCAATAAAAAAAATATTAAAAGAACATTAATAACCATCTGTAGGGGAGTAACAAATATCATCATCTAGAGTTTAGCTTGTGGGCAATGAAGAGTACAAGTAAAACAGACAGTAGAACATTACATTTAGATGCACGAAACAACAGAAGTGAATAAGAACCAGTCTCTTCCCCCTCTGCCTGAATGCACACCAGGGGGTAAATGTATCATACCCCGGTTTTTGCAACTCGCGGGAGATCAGCGTCTTTACAGCTTAAATTTAAAGCGGCGCTGCCTTGTAAAGGGAAGTTTCCCTTTACAAGGCAACGCCGCTTTAAATTTTAGCTGTCATCTCGTCGAACTCGCGGGAGTTGAAGAAAACGGGGTATGATATATTTACCCCAGCTGCAATTTTCCGGTGGGTTTGAAAAGGGGAGATGTTGCCCATAGCAACCAATCAGATTCTAGTTATTTATTTAGCGCATTCTACAAAATAACAGCTAGAATCTGATTGGTTGCTATAGGCAACAATTTTACTGAACAATATGGTTTTATTCAGCAGCTGGGAGAAAGGAAGGTAAGCAGAATATCCATCTCATGGAGATACTTCATGAATGTATAGTATATAGATGTACTATAAGTGTTTTTTTTATTATTATATCAGGAGGCTGTTTAAACGAACAAGTGGCAAACTACAGCAAGGTTTGGATTACACTGGTTTCCTCTGTGTTGCGGTTACATATATACTATATACATTTAACACAGCATGTATTAGACATTATGAAGAGACGTGGCCAGTCTCCCCCCAAGTATAAAAATGGGTAGCATTAAGGGAGGTAAATTAAAGAAGAAAATCTCACTTACTTGCTCTCTCCAGATCCTCTGATACCTTTAATGGTTCAGAGAAGTGACTATTGCCTGCTCCGTTACACTTTTCTGACACTGCTGGCTGCTTTGATGACTTGTGGGTTAATGGGTAACAACATAGGTTCCAATGTAGGTACCGGTACATGTATTTTTTCTACAAGAGGACAAATTACATATTAAATATATTCATCAAACATTTATGAAATGTTCTAGAGATGAAGTTCATTATGAAAAGTAACAATATTTTCCAATAACCCAACATCCTCTCCCCAATAAACTCTGCTTCTCGCTCTTCAGGATCTAGGAGTCACTATTTCAGGTGACATAAAGGCAGGTAAGCAACGTAACAAAGCAATGAGGAAGGTAAGTCAGATACTTGGTTGCATAGGGAGAGGAATCAGTAGCAGAAAGAAAGAAGTAATAATACCACTGTATAGGTCATTGGTACGGCCTCATCTAGAATACTGTGTTCAGTTCTGGAGGCCGTATCTCCAGAAGGATATAAATACATTAGAGACTGTACAAAGAAGGGCAACTAAAATGGTGCATGGCCTACAGCACAACACTTACCCGGAAATAGTAAAAGATCTTATTATGTATAGTTTGGATCAGAGAAGGGAACGGGGGGACATGATAGAAAGTTTCACATATATCAGGGGTTATAACAAGGTGCAGGAGGGAAACATTCTACAAAGGAAGAGAAGTATTAGAACACGAGGATATGTACTGACACTGGGGGGAAGAGAAGTATTAGAACATGAGGACATGCACTGACACTGGGGGGAAGAGAAGTATTAGAACACGAGGACATGTACTGACACTGGGGGGAAGAGAAGTATTAGAACACGAGGACATGTACTGACACTGGGGGGAAGAGAAGTATTAGAACACGAGGACATGTACTGACACTGGGGGGAAGAGAAGTATTAGAACACGAGGACAGGCACTGACACTGGGGGGAAGAGAAGTATTAGAACACGAGGACATGTACTGACACTGGGGGGGGAAGAGAAGTATTAGAACACGAGGACATGTACTGACACTGGGGGGAAGAGAAGTATTAGAACAGGAGGACATGTACTGACACTGGGGGGAAGAGAAGTATTAGAACAGGAGGGCATGTACTGACACTGGGGGGAAGAGAAGTATTAGAACAGGAGGGCATGTACTGACACTGGGGGGGGAAGAGAAGTATTAGAACACGAGGACATGTACTGACACTGGGGGGAAGAGAAGTATTAGAACAGGAGGGCATGTACTGACACTGGGGGGGGAAGAGAAGTATTAGAACACGAGGACATGTACTGACACTGGGGGGAAGAGAAGTATTAGAACAGGAGGGCATGTACTGACACTGGGGGGAAGAGAAGTATTAGAACACGAGGGCATGTACTGACACTGCGGGGAAGAGACGTATTAGAACACGAGGGCATGTACTGACACTGGGGGGAAGAGAAGTATTAGAACACGAGGACATCTACTGACACTGGGGGGAAGAGAAGTATTAGAACACGAGGACATGTACTGACACTGGGGGGGGGAAGAGAAGTATTAGAACACGAGGACATGTACTGACACTGGGGGGAAGAGAAGTATTAGAACAGGAGGGCATGTACTGACACTGGGGGGAAGAGAAGTATTAGAACAGGAGGGCATGTACTGACACTGGGGGGAAGAGAAGTATTAGAACAGGAGGGCATGTACTGACACTGGGGGGGGAAGAGAAGTATTAGAACACGAGGACATGTACTGACACTGGGGGGAAGAGAAGTATTAGAACAGGAGGGCATGTACTGACACTGGGGGGGGAAGAGAAGTATTAGAACACGAGGACATGTACTGACACTGGGGGGAAGAGAAGTATTAGAACAGGAGGGCATGTACTGACACTGGGGGGAAGAGAAGTATTAGAACACGAGGGCATGTACTGACACTGCGGGGAAGAGAAGTATTAGAACACGAGGGCATGTACTGACACTGCGGGGAAGAGAAGTATTAGAACACGAGGGCATGTACTGACACTGGGGGGAAGAGAAGTATTAGAACACGAGGACATCTACTGACACTGGGGGGAAGAGAAGTATTAGAACACGAGGGCATGTACTGACACTGCGGGGAAGAGAAGTATTAGAACACGAGGGCATGTACTGACAATGGAGGGAAGAGAAGTATTAGAACACGAGGACATGCACTGACACTGGGGGGGGGAAGAGAAGTATTAGAACACGAGGACATGTACTGACACTGGGGGGAAGAGAAGTATTAGAACAGGAGGACATCTACTGACACTGGGGGGAAGAGAAGTATTAGAACACGAGGGCATGTACTGACACTGGGGGGAAGAGAAGTATTAGAACACGAGGACATGTACTGACACTGCGGGGAAGAGAAGTATTAGAACACGAGGACATGCACTGACACTGGGGGGAAGAGAAGTATTAGAACACGAGGACATGCACTGACACTGGGGGGAAGAGAAGTATTAGAACACGAGGACATGTACTGACACTGGGGGGAAGAGAAGTATTAGAACACGAGGACATGCACTGACACTGGGGGGAAGAGAAGTATTAGAACACGAGGACATGCATGACACTGGGGGGAAGAGAAGTATTAGAACACGAGGACATGCACTGACACTGGGGGGAAGAGAAGTATTAGAACACGAGGACATGCACTGACACTGGGGGGAAGAGAAGTATTTGAACACGAGGACATGTACTGACACTGGGGGGGAAGAGAAGTATTAGAACACGAGGACATGTACTGACACTGGGGGGGAAGAGAAGTATTAGAACACGAGGACATGTACTGACACTGGGGGGGAAGAGAAGTATTAGAACACGAGGACATGTACTGACACTGGGGGGAAGAGAAGTATTAGAACACGAAGACATGCACTGACACTGGGGGGAAGAGAAGTATTAGAACACGAGGACATGCACTGACACTGGGGGGAAGAGAAGTATCAGAACACGAGGACATGCACTGACACTGGGGGGAAGAGAAGTATTAGAACACGAGGACATGCACTGACACTGGGGGGAAGAGAAGTATTAGAACACGAGGACATGCACTGACACTGGGGGGGAAGAGAAGTATTAGAACACGAGGACATGTACTGACACTGGGGGGGAAGAGAAGTATTAGAATACGAGGACATGTACTGACACTGGGGGGAAGAGAAGTATTAGAACAGGAGGGCATGTACTGACACTGGGGGGAAGAGAAGTATTAGAACAGGAGGGCATGTACTGACACTGGGGGGGGAAGAGAAGTATTAGAACACGAGGACATGTACTGACACTGGGGGGAAGAGAAGTATTAGAACAGGAGGGCATGTACTGACACTGGGGGGGGAAGAGAAGTATTAGAACACGAGGACATGTACTGACACTGGGGGGAAGAGAAGTATTAGAACAGGAGGGCATGTACTGACACTGGGGGGAAGAGAAGTATTAGAACACGAGGACATCTACTGACACTGGGGGGAAGAGAAGTATTAGAACACGAGGACATGTACTGACACTGGGGGGGGAAGAGAAGTATTAGAACACGAGGACATGTACTGACACTGGGGGGAAGAGAAGTATTAGAACAGGAGGGCATGTACTGACACTGGGGGGAAGAGAAGTATTAGAACAGGAGGGCATGTACTGACACTGGGGGGAAGAGAAGTATTAGAACAGGAGGGCATGTACTGACACTGGGGGGGGAAGAGAAGTATTAGAACACGAGGACATGTACTGACACTGGGGGGAAGAGAAGTATTAGAACAGGAGGGCATGTACTGACACTGGGGGGGGAAGAGAAGTATTAGAACACGAGGACATGTACTGACACTGGGGGGAAGAGAAGTATTAGAACAGGAGGGCATGTACTGACACTGGGGGGAAGAGAAGTATTAGAACACGAGGGCATGTACTGACACTGCGGGGAAGAGAAGTATTAGAACACGAGGGCATGTACTGACACTGCGGGGAAGAGAAGTATTAGAACACGAGGGCATGTACTGACACTGGGGGGAAGAGAAGTATTAGAACACGAGGACATCTACTGACACTGGGGGGAAGAGAAGTATTAGAACACGAGGGCATGTACTGACACTGCGGGGAAGAGAAGTATTAGAACACGAGGGCATGTACTGACAATGGAGGGAAGAGAAGTATTAGAACACGAGGACATGCACTGACACTGGGGGGGGAAGAGAAGTATTAGAACACGAGGACATGTACTGACACTGGGGGGAAGAGAAGTATTAGAACAGGAGGACATCTACTGACACTGGGGGGAAGAGAAGTATTAGAACACGAGGGCATGTACTGACACTGGGGGGAAGAGAAGTATTAGAACACGAGGACATGTACTGACACTGCGGGGAAGAGAAGTATTAGAACACGAGGACATGCACTGACACTGGGGGGAAGAGAAGTATTAGAACACGAGGACATGCACTGACACTGGGGGGAAGAGAAGTATTAGAACACGAGGACATGTACTGACACTGGGGGGAAGAGAAGTATTAGAACACGAGGACATGCACTGACACTGGGGGGAAGAGAAGTATTAGAACACGAGGACATGCATGACACTGGGGGGAAGAGAAGTATTAGAACACGAGGACATGCACTGACACTGGGGGGAAGAGAAGTATTAGAACACGAGGACATGTACTGACACTGGGGGGAAGAGAAGTATTTGAACACGAGGACATGTACTGACACTGGGGGGGAAGAGAAGTATTAGAACACGAGGACATGTACTGACACTGGGGGGGAAGAGAAGTATTAGAACACGAGGACATGTACTGACACTGGGGGGGAAGAGAAGTATTAGAACACGAGGACATGTACTGACACTGGGGGGAAGAGAAGTATTAGAACACGAAGACATGCACTGACACTGGGGGGAAGAGAAGTATTAGAACACGAGGACATGCACTGACACTGGGGGGAAGAGAAGTATCAGAACACGAGGACATGCACTGACACTGGGGGGAAGAGAAGTATTAGAACACGAGGACATGCACTGACACTGGGGGGAAGAGAAGTATTAGAACACGAGGACATGTACTGACACTGGGGGGGAAGAGAAGTATTAGAACACGAGGACATGTACTGACACTGGGGGGGAAGAGAAGTATTAGAACACGAGGACATGTACTGACACTGGGGGGAAGAGAAGTATTAGAACACGAAGACATGCACTGACACTGGGGGGAAGAGAAGTATTAGAACACGAGGACATGCACTGACACTGGGGGGAAGAGAAGTATCAGAACACGAGGACATGCACTGACACTGGGGGGAAGAGAAGTATTAGAACACGAGGACATGCACTGACACTGGGGGGAAGAGAAGTATTAGAACACGAGGACATGTACTGACACTGGGGGGAAGAGAAGTATTTGAACACGAGGACATGTACTGACACTGGGGGGAAGAGAAGTATTAGAACACGAGGACATGTACTGACACTGGGGGGGAAGAGAAGTATTAGAACACGAGGACATGTACTGACACTGGGGGGAAGAGAAGTATTAGAACACGAGAACATGTACTGACACTGGGGGGAAGAGAAGTATTAGAACACGAGGACATGTACTGACACTGTGGGGAAGAGAAGTATTAGAACACGAGGACATGTACTGACACTGGAGGGGAAGAGAAGTATTAGAACACGAGGACATGTACTGACACTGGGGGTAAGAGAAGTATTAGAACACGAGAACATGTACTGACACTGGGGGGAAGAGAAGTACTAGAACACAAGGACATGCACTGACACTGGGGGGAAGAGAAGTATTAGAACACGAGGACATGTACTGACACTGGGGGGAAGTAGGTTCAGAGGAAATCTGAGGAGAAACTACTTCACAGAAAGGGTAGTGGATAAGTGGAATAACCAGCAATTTAATCATGCTTGGGATAGACAGAAGGATATCCTTACAAAGAACTAAGTAATAGGATTGGAGGTTGCCATAAGTTAAAATATCAAGATCATCCGCTCAAATTCAGGGTTTTATCCCAGTCCATTACCAGCAAATCAGTCCCATACGTGACTGCAGTATGTTTTACTGTTCCCTATAAACACCAACTTTATCTTCTGTTTTGCCTTAGCCAGATGATTACATAGGGAAAAGCCGTCATTAGCCCTGTCGCCTAGCAACAATAATTATTTAACAGTTTTGAATCGTGGCTATTTTTATATTTTGATTCAATTTGTTTAAAATAGAAGAAAAAAATTATTATAATATCTTTAGAAATGTTATTAATCACACACCATGTTTTACATTAGAATTTATAGTCAGAAAATCAACAAATAAATATAGAAGTTCGGTATTTATGTATTTTCAGTCCTGACGAACACTTCTGGGTCTCCGATACCTTTACTTTCATTACTTTTTGTCTACGGTTTACGTACAAATATTTCCTTCATTTGAATTTTTTGCACTTCTAAATCAAAGCGTTTTTGCTTTGAAGTAAAAAGCGAATTTCATATAACAACAATTAATTTTTATTCATATCAGAGAGTCTAATCTACTAAAGGTAAATTCCTAGAAACAGTCATTTCAAAAACATTCGCTATTTTTCTAAGGATTTACAGCTCAATTTCCTAATCACCAAATCTATTACGGGCAAATTAATCATTAAAATCACGTTTTTTTTCTACCCCTCTGAAAAAATCCAGGGATCCTCCATCATTAATTTAACATCCAATAACATCCATTATCACACTCAGCACAATGTATATGAAAATTCAGTGATATCCAAAACCAAGGCTGACATCATCGGTGACAATTAACAACAGACGATTAGGAAATGACGCTGTGTGCTATCTAGTGCTTCTTAGTCTTAACTAGAGATGGGCGAATCAGTTTAGTCGACTGAAATTCTGAATTTCCCAGGGAGTCACTGGCAAGTAAATAATTAGCAAATGTTCCACATAGGCTAATCACGGTGCATGGACTGTAAATAAGCCAATTAGCAAAGATCAACAAATGTCACAGGTCTATAGCCTTATAAAGGCTTTAGCTTCCAGGCCCTCGTAACTCACCCTTACTGGGTTGTACTAGGGAAAAACCTGACAAAGTGGGTAAATCCCTTATACTATAAATAGACCTCGCGGCTGAGTTAAGTTCATTGCGTATCAGAGCTTGCACACTGTACAAGCTGTTCCTGCGTCGTGTGTCCTCTTTTTAAATTTTTTTAACCAAGTATGTTCCGGATTGGATTACAAATATGGGGCCCCTCCTAAGCTGAAGATAAGAAGACTCCAAGCAACAAGGGGGCCCTCCTGGCCAAGAAGAACAGAAGATATTTTGAAGCAGGGACATTTGGACTTTATTTATTTGGGGACTTTTCAAGCAGGACATTTGGAATTACAAATTGTTGTGGACATTAAAAGCTGCTGATGAGATGAAAACATCAAATTGGTAAGTATATTGGGGTTTTCTTATTTTAAATAAATATCTGTGGTATGAATGAGGGTGTTTACTGTATTTATTGGGGAATTATTTTTATTAAAAGTATATGGGTTTAATGAGGGTGTAGTGGTTATGTAAACATTTTGTTTTGTGGAACTACAGGTATCAGCCAGCCATGGGTGTCAGAGCACGTTGGCACTTGTGGTTCTCCAAGTGCCAGCATGCCCTGGCTGCCATGGGTATGCTGGTGCTCGTAGTCTACAAGCATCAGCATGCCCAGACTGTTTAGGGCACCCTGGCATGGCTGGGACTTGTAGTTTTACAAAAGAAAATGGCATCCGTTTGGTTTTTCTACATAATTTTCGCCATTATTACCCTACTATCCAGAGTCCATGGGGGTAGTAAGAGCCCTAGTGCTTTCAGCACTGGGCTGGTTATTCCAAGAGGGGGGCCCTCTTGATTTTTTCGACGGACCCCACTCCCTAGGGAATCCAGCCCAGCGCTGAACAGTCTGGGGTTGGCTTGTCATTATGACAGGGGGACCCCTGCCGCGTGTACCGCTGTTACAGTGCCATCCACCCCAGGCTGGTTTGCCTAGTGCTGGTTGCATGAAAATCGGGGGGACCCCACGCAAATTTGTCCTCGTTTCTCACATAACCAGCAGTAGGCTGTCAGCACTAGGGTTAATAGTGGCCGGGCCGGGGGACCCCACGTTTTTTTTTTATTTAACATTTATCTATTTTTAAACTTTTTACAGCTGACGGGACCTCCAGCTGTATAGACAGGGCAGTGTAACAGTGATGTGTTTACTGAACACGCTGCTCAGGAGAGTTTGCTTAATCGCAGCTTCATACATTTCAGACTTTGATCTCTATCGGTTTTGGAAATAGCGATTTTGACATAAACACATCTCTGGCGATTTTACATGAAATCTCAGGTTCATACATCAGCGAGTTTCAACTCTCCCGAGAAAATCGCTGGATTTTCAAAATCGGAGCTTGATACATTTACCCCCTGGTCTGTGATTTTGTGGTTATGCAGTTTTGTTATTCACATATATTACAAATTACTTGTGTATTATCATAATATTATCTGATACACCCAAAGAGAAAAAGAGGGAGAAAAAAAAACTGACACTGAAATAAAAAACAAATTTGACATAAAAAAAATAGTACATACTCTTATACATCTCAGCATAACCATCATCACCCACGCCAATACCACCACCGCTAATATCACCGTCCAGATCACCAATACTATAATACGGCTCATGCCTGTATTGCCATTGGAAATAAGAGATTTAACATATCATTTGTTAACATTGATCAAAGAGGAAAAAACGTGACTTATAAAAAGATCACAAACCAATTGTACTACAAATCACTGAATCCATCCACACATCTGTCCAAGTAAAAAGATTATTACAGCACAGACAACTAATGAAAAATATTAATATTCCCATATCAGGACATTAAAAAACATTTAACATGTATAGACAAATATGGCAGCATGTACTGTACATAAACTAATATGTGAACATGTGACTGTATAACAAACATATTTACCAAGTGTCCCTAATTCCCAGACCCAGGTTTTATATTTGTGTCCCTGTTTTCTAGATACTGAGCGTCTGTACAGTACAATTCATCTTGGGCACATAAGACTCATCTCGCACTATATAATCTCCTTCCCAGGGCTTTATAGGGTAATATTTATTAACAGATATTTATAGGGTGCCTACATGTTACGCAACGTGTTGCAAAGCAAATTTAACTATTCACATCAGTCCCTGTCTCTCTCAGACACACTATTGTCAGCAGCCAATTAACCTCGTCGAGGAAACCCGAGCACCCGGAGGAAACCCACGCAAACACGGGGAGAACATACAAACTCCACACAGATAAGGCCATGGCTGGGAATCAAGCTCTGACACATTCGGTGGTGGGGGAGCTGGATAGTTAAAAAACAAAACATACTCACGTCATCACAGCGCCGGCGTCCCTCCTCTCTGCTCCGTTCACACTGAATGTCGGGCGTGAGGTCATCAAGTCACGCCCGACATTCAGTGATGAGTTGGCAAGAGAGGACCAAGCAAGAAGAAGACAGAAGAAAGAAGAGAAGAAAAGAAAGAAGCTAATTTAAGGTAAATAAAGCAGCGTAGAGGCACAGAGTGATAAGGGGTGAGAGGCACAGAGTGATAAGGGGTGAGAGGCACAGAGTGATAAGGGGTGAGAGAGAGGCACAGAGTGATAAAGAAGGGGTGAGAGAGAGGCACAGAGTTATAAAGAAACGGGGAGAGGCAGCATGGAGGGTGCAGTGTGATCATAAGGGGGCACAGCGTGGTCATGATGAAGGGGCACAGTAGTGTGTGTGTGATGGCACAGGGGGATTATGGCAATGTAATGTGTGAGGTAGGTGGTGGCTAATTAATGGGTGGTATTTTGTTTGTAGGGTGATGGTGAGGCAATTTTATAGTGGGGACTATTAATTTAACATGGAATGGTTTGGGGGCTATTGAATGTGGGGGTGAGTTTGGGGAGAATGAGGTCTCTTTTTATTAAATGTGAGTATGAATTATTGAATGGCAGTGATGGTTGCGGGAAATAGTATTTACATTTCAGAAATATACCTATTCATTTATTTCTGGGGCTGTTTGCAGGGAGGGAAATAAGTTTAGTTATTATTATTAAATGGTAATACTATTATTTTAATGGAGCTGGAGGAAGGCCTAATTATTACTCGTGAGTGCTATTGATTTAACGCCGGGGCAGGTTGTAATTTTCTAAATGTACCCATTTTTTTCCCCAAATAGGTCCCCCAACATTCCAGGATCCAGACAAGCCGCACCTAAAGAAACCTGCAGCCACATGTGGTGAAAGTGAGAAGAACAGGTAGGACAGTCTGTGAAATGTTGTGATTCTAGGGGCAGCACAGTGGCCTAGTGGTTAGCACCTCTGCCTCACAGCACTGGGGTCATAAGTTTAATTCCCTACCATGGCCTTATCTGTGTGGAGTTTGTATGTTCTCCCTGTGTTTGCGTGGGTTTCCTCCGGGTGCTCCGGTTTCCTCCCATACTCCAAAAACATACTGGTAGGTTAATTGGCTGCTATCAAAATTGACCCTAGCCTCTGTCTGTCTGTGTCTCTGTGTGTATGTAGGGGAATTTAGACTGTAAGCCCCAATGGGGCAGGGACTGATGTGAATGAGTTCTCTGTACAGCGCTGCGGAATTAGTGGCGCTATATAAATAAATGATGATGATGATGGGACAGTCTCGATTTTTGGTGAGTGTTGTGCCCAATCTAAGGGGCACGTCAAGACTGTGAACTGTTTATGTACACACTGCATTCTTTCTATACTACACTATGGTGCTAGATGTCCTGAAAGTCAGGAATGTTGGGACATCTGTCACACTCCGGCAAGCAGGCACTGCACCCTTGTGTCAATGGTGTACACAACAATGCAGGGTGTTTTTGTGCAGGAGGGTGGCCTAGCACGTTTCACCTGCCAGGCATGCTCCGCAGCAGCACAAATTTTTGGGGGGACCCCATGAAATTGTTGTACCGGGGTCCCGAATTCCTCTTGGCAGACCAGCAGATTATCTCTTTATTACCGTCTCTGCAGGATTTCTTCAGGATACAATTGCTGCAGGGTGACATCCAAGTAACACAGAAGCAGATCTCTGGGTCATACAGATCAGTTATATCACGACTGCTCGTTATATCACAGGCGAGTATCACATCTGATCCATTTATCCTGCAGGACACACTGCAGGGATCCGCTATGGAGGCTTCATGGCGAGTCACATTATTATCTGGTATCTTGGCTGCATAGAATAAAGGATCCAGAGTGTGTTAATAAAAAGGTCACCGCAAATCGTTATTTTATCTATGAGAGGTTAAAATCTATGCAGAATATGAGAACTGTTCATTTTGGGGAACATTTACAAAAACAGTCAGTGCAGTTTAATTAATGTGGAACAAGGTAATCAGATATTGAAGAGACCCACAAACATTTATAGTATATTCCACCAAAAAAGCTTACGTGTCAAAAGTATTAGTTTACAAAGGAGGTTATTATCTCTGTATAGTGACTGCGATGGTGGACGTGTGATAGGCCAGGGCTCCTCTCCCACCTCCCTACTAGAATTCTCCTGTGCTGCCCCCACCTCTGAAACTCATCCCCTCTCCCTATCAGACTCATCACCTCTCCAAAGATTGAAACTGTCAAAACCCACTTCATAGTCTACCAGCTCTATTCCTGACCCTCTTCTACCTATCGCTCTCATCACACTAACTCAACCCCTTTGTGTCTCCACCTGTTGTCCGATACTCCTATCTAGATTGCAAGCCCTCACGAGCAGGGTCCTCATCCCTAATGTCCTCCTTTCATTACCCGTGTCAGCAGTGTTCTCTCTCCTTTCCTAAATCAGTGGCTCTGTTCCTGTGTGCTGGGCTCATCCCTGTTCCCTATTCTACCCCCCCCCCCATTCCACCCTTATCCTGCCCCTGTCTTCAAATTTTAGTGGAAGGTTATACCCTGTCTAGCATCTGATTGAGGCTGGCTCGGCTTCTTGCTGCTGTATATTGTACTGTTTTACTATGTCGTATTATTCCGTGATACTATTTTACTCTGTACGGTGAAGTGAAACCTTTATGTTGTATATGAAGTAAAACAGAAGAACTAAAATCATCCAAAACAGCAGAGCAAGGAATCGGTTTAAAATAATAATTGGTGGAGTCTGTCAATGTTTAACCAGCCAAATAAAGAAATGGAAGTTGCTCAAATCAATTTATAGGGTGGGGTTATCCTAAAAGGAACAAACAAACACAAAGAGATCCCCCCAGCACACTGCTATAGCCAGCAACAGATCTGCTATTTCTACTGTAGATAAAAATGTGAAAGTCTCAGTTGCACACATTTGCAAATGTATGTTAAAGCCACCCGCCACTCCACGGTGCTTTTGCTAATAGGATGGTCCTACTCTAAACAATGAGAGTCCCATATATTTGGGCCATACATATGTGTTTTTAAATTGAGAGCTAACTTACCAAAGAGGTACCCCAGAAGTCTCCAAATAGCAATCCAATGTCAGCATTCCCCCTTAGCTACTGACACCAACATGCCTCTCAGACAAATAAAGAAATGGAAGTTGCTCAAATCAGTTTACCAGCCACCTGACTTATTGGGTATGTAGAAGAATATAAGAAGATACTAGAAGTAGACAAGAGCATGCAAATAAAATATAAACTTTTCATTTACTGACTAAAGGCATAACTATATATATTGTGGCTTCAGTTCTATGTGGGAAAGGTAGTGCACAATTACCTCCCGTGTTACCAATTTTACATCTACCAAAATTGTACCAAAGTACAATTCATGGTTCTCTATCAGGGTTATTTCCTCTGAAACACTCCCTGTGTTCTGGACATCTGCTGCCCCCCCACTCACTGCAGCCCAGTTTCATGTCTATCTTGGATCATACTATTATATAGGTTAAAATAACTCACCGAAAATTATTCGATACAGCTGCCCATGCGATTCCCCATCGGATAACTCTATATCAGCTCTGTACAGTCCTTGGTCCTCCAGCGTTACATTAATTATGGTTAACGAAGCATCGTTAGAACCGCGCAGTCTTCCTTTATAACGAGATTCTCGTATATCCACGTTTCCATCTGGTGTTGTTGTAGCAAAATGGTTCTCATCAGCTGTGATCCACGAGATGTCTTTTATTTTGTTATTTAACCAAATTGCTTTTACGTTCAGAGTCACACGTCCTCCCTCTGTTACATCTATGATCTGTTCACTGGGTGTCTCGGAGAACACATCTAAGAATGTAAATGTTCCATTATTGACACAAAAGAACATTCTGTACATTAAGTTCTAGATACGGTGCAGCGTCCTCATAATATGGTTATTACATACACAGTAAATGTTACAGGTGACGTGTAGAACCCAGACATTGTATAGAACATATGTACACAGCTCCCTCGCTCAGCTCTCTTCAGCCTACAGACCATTCAGCACCCAAAGCACCAGTAACAATGATTCATTCTCACTTTTTATTGGGGACGTTTTTATTTGAAGAATCCATTAGCCTGGTGTAGAATGTAGTTAATTTTACAGAAAAAGGAAATAGTACTAATTGTAAGGACAAAGATTGAGGATAGGACTGCAAAAATAGAAGCATATTGTGCATTATCACCATTCACAATTAAAGCTGGGTACACAACTAGGCAATCATACTTCAAATGCAATTTCAGTAACGATTTCACCCATGACTGATAGTCCCGATGATTGTACAGATTCATGTGTACACACCTACGCGATTCACCTTCAGATCTGTGATCTTTATCTATCATAACCATCTGCTGAAAAGATTGTGACTCTTCACAATCTACAGATATCTACCTACACTGCTGGTGGTCAGTGCGTACACACCGTCATGGCTCCATCGTTGACCGTGATTTTTTGGAAGTTTATGAAACCAAATCAACAGATGCCATGTGATCCTGGGAGCGCACACACTCTTGCAATATCTGAACAAACAGTCGTAACTCGTGTGATCTGCACAATAATTGAATAGATGTGCCCAGCTTAACATGAACTCTGCAAGATCAAGCTCAGCTGTTTCTGGAATAATTTCTCCAGCAATCCTGTGCAATTTGATAAGAGCAAATGCGCTTTAGGCTGTATTATTGATAATGTAAAAATTTCTGTAGTGTAGACTCCTGCAACTTGGGTATCCCAAAGTGAATCGGGCAGATCACGTGCACTTCTAGACTAGCAAACATTGTAGTCAGTGGAATTCAAAACAAGAAGCTGGTTTTTAACCTGTCCAGGGCTTCTAAGTAAATACGTTTATAATGTGTAATAGAGCGCAGTGTTTATATAGAATGTCAACATTTACCTGTTCTGCCAGTTATCTCCTAGGACCTTGGAAAACCTAGGGGTAAATGTATCAATCGGCGTTATTTAAAATGGCAAAGCCTTGCAGAATCAGCATTGAATAAAATCGTTGTTTTAAATACAGAATGTAAATTGCCGGTTTTAAATAACTGCTGATTAATAGTGATGTAGTGAGCAGAGACTTTGGAATGCATCATGCAGGTTGCAAACACAACCTCCCATCCTTCCCCTGCCATCACATGACCACAGAGGAAGCTTTCTAACTGACTGACTGCAACCAAGATATCAGGTCACAATCTACTTGTGAATAAGTTGAGACCTGACACCAAATGCATGTAACTGAGACACTATTTTGCAGGGGCAGCCATATAAATGTACTGCCACAAAAGCACTCTAGAGAAGTAAGACTTGAGTTATAGAAGGATATCCTTGAAAAATGTTCATCTTCCATAAGCATATAATACTAAAAAAGTTAAAGTAAATCAAGACAAGTCTATGACTGCAGCATTAAGTTGAGCTGGGGTATAAAATGTTTTAGAGTTTAGGTTTATATGGTCCAACAACTTATTCATGCCATCTAGTGAACGGAAAGGAAGCCGAGCAGAGTTGTATATCTGGTGTCGGGTAATACAAAGAACCAGAATCAAGATATAATCTGTTCCAAGTCAATAACAAAGAACCCGAATCAAGATGTAATCTGTTCCAAGTCAATAACAAAGAACCCGAATCAAGATGTAATCTGTTCCAAGCCAACAACCGATTCTTATTAACTACTATAAGTAAAGTATTTCCTCCACGTCATCCAGAAAGAGATATATGTGGATATGAAGGAGGACTACCAGATCCATCCCTGACTATAATTGTCAGCTGATTATCTCTTATTGCATTATTACATGGTGATGCAAAAGATCCAACCTCTTTTTAATTTACAGTCTCCAACAGGACCGCATCCCGCGTTTTAAAGGTGGAGTATTTAATTTATTTTCTATGATCTGAAGAAGGGGGTATAGTTTCCCCATCAGAACTTGAGTCCCCGCTGTCTGTTCTGATACACTGAATACCACATTATCACAAATCTGCGGTAATTAATCTGTGACTATAACAATGCTCTCGTGCTAAATCGTGATATATGAATAGCATATGTCAATTTATTATTATGTTGAATTACCGATACTGATATCCTCCTCTTATAAATATAACTCTTAGAAGAGAAGTGAAAACTTGTCTTAACTCAATGAAGAAATCAATCAAGCCGGGCCAAGTGCAACTCGAGAACAGTGTATGACAGAAGTCAGCAGACGTGTCCTTTCCTGCTACAAGTCAGTGCGCTCCTCCTATAACAGGGGTTGTACTCTGGAAGATGTGAGTACCACAGTACCAGCCAGCTGTTTATACCACTGCCATGCTCTGAAGCAGGGGCACAGCTACATCCTCCCTCTGTCTAGGTGACCTCTACCATAGTGCTCTGTGTTTTGGGCACCGGCATATAAAATTAATAGACCAGCAGTCACTGACCAGGGATCCAGATTTGGGGGGGGGGGGGGGGGGGAAGACATCCAGTCTGTACCTAATATAGTTATTACTAAGGCACAGTAGTGGCCCAACTTTAGGGCTTTGATCAGGCTTAAGCAACACGTTATGAGCAGAAGACCGTAACCTTGAGGACTCTTTGCTAACTTTACAGTCTATTAAGGCAATGAATAAACAATGTCGAGGAGCTCAGTAGACTTTCCCGCAGAGATGGTTGGAGGCGCCGACCAGCTCAGGCGGTAGACCTAGCGGAGCACATTTACTATAGTTTTGTTTCATGCAAAGAAATACACGTAGCGGATTTTAAAGAGTGGCTGTATTCTTATTGCGATCGCTGCTGTCACCTCACTACGGAATCCTGGGAACTCGCAGGCAGCAATCAACAAACGAGCAGCAATAATTCTACGCCAGACTAGAACGCGGAGGATAAAAATGAACACGTTCCTAATAGGGATGAGCGCACTCGGATTTATGAAATCCGAGCCCACCCGAACGTTGCCGATCCGAGTCGGATCCGAGACAGATCCGGGTATTGGCGCCAAATTCAAATGTGAAACTGAGGCTCTGACTCATAATCCCGTTGTCGGATCTCGCGATACTCGGATCCTATAAATTCCCCGCTAGTCGCCGCCATCTTCACTCGGGCATTGATCAGGGTAGAGGGAGGGTGTGTTAGGTGGTCCTCTGTGCTGTTTAGTTCTGTGCTGTTTAGTGCTGTGCTGTGCTGTTTAGTGCTGTGCTGTGCTGTGCTGTGCTGTGCTGTGTTCTGCAGTATCAGTCCAGTGGTGCTGTGTCCTGTGCTCTGTCCTTCTGAGGTCAGTGGTGCTGCTGGGTCCTGTGCTGTGTCCTGTTCAGTCCAGTGGTGCTGTGTCCTGTGCTCTGTGCTTCTAAGGGCATAGTTATTTCCCCAATATTCCCCTGTGTTTAAAAAAATAAAAAAAAGTTTTTTTAAAAAATACCAAAAACTACTTTAATTTTTTTTAATTACCACAAAATTTGCACAACCAATCCTGCAGTATAAGCCCATTGGTACTGCAATATTACCAAGTTCACACATTCAGCAGTAAAAGTCCAGTGGTACTGCAATATTACAAAGTTTACACATTCTGCAGTATCAGTCCAGTGGTGCTGTGTCCTGTGCTCTGTCCTGCTGAGTTCCGTAGTGCTGCTGGGTCCTGTGCCGTGTCCTGTTCAGTCCAGTGGTGCTGTGTCCTGTGCTCTGTGCTTCTAAGGGCATCGTTATTTCCCCATTATTCCCAAGTTTTTAAAAAATAAAAAAAAAGTAAAAAAAAATAAAAAATTTAAAAAAAAAAAAATATATATAATAATTATAACCAAATTTGCAAAACCAATCCAGCAGTATAAGTCCATTGGTACTGCAATATTACCAAGTTCACACATTCTGCAGTATCAGTCCAGTGGTGCTGTGTCCTGTGCTCTGTCCTGCTGAGTTCCGTAGTGCTGCTGGGTCCTGTGCCGTGTCCTGTTCAGTCCAGTGGTGCTGTGTCCTGTGCTCTGTGCTTCTAAGGGCATAGTTATTTCCCCACTATTCCCAAGTTTTTTAAAAATAAAAAAAAAGTAAAAAAAAATAAAAAATTAAAAAAAAAAAAAAATATAATAATTATAACCAAATTTGCAAAACCAATCCAGCAGTATAAGTCCATTGGTACTGCAATATTACCAAGTTCACACATTCTGCAGTATCTTGTGCTACATATAATGGAGACCAAAAATTTGGAGGATAAAGTAGGGAAAGATCAAGACCCACTTCCTCCTAATGCTGAAGCTGCTGCCACTAGTCATGACATAGACGATGAAATGCCATCAACGTCGTCTTCCAAGCCCGATGCCCAATCTCGTAGTACCGGGCATGTAAAATCCAAAAAGCCCAAGTTAAGAAAAAGTAGCAAAAAGAGAAACTTAAAATCATCTGAGGAGAAACGTAAAGTTGCCAATATGCCATTTACGACACGGAGTGGCAAGGAACGGCTTAGGCCCTGGCCCGTGTTCATGACTAGTGGTTCAGCTTCACCCACGGATCTTAGCCCTCCTCCTCCTCCCCCCCCCTACAAAAAATTGAAGAGAGTTATGCTGTCAGCAACAAAACAGCAAACAACTCTGCCTTCTAAAGAGAAATTATCACAAATCCACAAGGCGAGTCCAAGGATGTTGGTGGTTGTCAAGCCTGACCTTCCCATCACTGTACGGGAAGAGGTGGCTCGGGAGGAGGCTATTGATGATGTAGCTGGCGCTGTGGAGGAACTTGATGATGAGGATGGTGATGTGGTTATTGTAAATGAGGCACCAGGGGGGGAAACAGCTGATGTCCATGGGATGAAAAAGCCCATCGTCATGCCTGGTCAGAAGACCAAAAAATGCACCTCTTCGGTCTGGAGTTATTTTTATCCAAATCCAGACAACCAATGTATGGCCATATGTAGCTTATGTAAAGCTCAAATAAGCAGGGGTAAGGATCTTGCCCACCTAGGAACATCCTCCCTTATACGTCACCTGAATAACCTTCATAGTTCAGTGGTTAGTTCAGGAACTGGGGCTAGGACCCTCATCGGTACAGGGACACCTAAATCCCGTGGTCCAGTTGGATACACACCAGCAACACCCTCCTCGTCAACTTCCTCCACAATCTCCATCAGATTCAGTCCTGCAGCCCAAGTCAGCAGCCAGACTGAGTCCTCCTCAATACGGGATTCATCCGAGGAATCCTGCAGCGGTACGCCTACTACTGCCACTGCTGCTGTTGCTGCTGTTAGTCGGTCATCTTCCCAGAGGGGAAGTCGTAAGATCGCTAAGTCTTTCACAAAACAATTGACCGTCCAACAGTCGTTTGCCATGACCACAAAATACGATAGTAGTCACCCTATTGCAAAGCGTATAACTGCGGCTGTAACTGCAATGTTGGTGTTAGACGTGCGCCCGGTGTCCGCCATCAGTGGAGTGGGATTTAGAGGGTTGATGGAGGTATTGTGTCCCCGGTACCAAATCCCGTCGAGATTCCACTTCACTAGGCAGGCGATACCAAAAATGTACAGAGAAGTACGATCAAGTGTCCTCAGTGCTCTAAAAAATGCGGTTGTACCCACTGTCCACTTAACCACGGACATGTGGACAAGTGGTTCTGGGCAAACGAAGGACTATATGACTGTGACAGCCCACTGGGTAGATGCATCCCCTTCCGCAGCAACAGCAACAGCTGCATCAGTAGCAGCATCTACAAAATGGCTGCTCATGCAAAGGCAGGCAACATTGTGTATTACAGGCTTTAATAAGAGGCACAACGCTGACAACATATTAGAGAAAATGAGGGAAATTATCTCCCAGTGGCTTACCCCACTTAGACTCTCATGGGGATTTGTGGTGTCAGACAATGCCAGTAACATTGTGCGGGCATTAAATATGGGCAATTTCCAGCACGTCCCATGTTTTGCCCACACCATTAATTTGGTGGTGCAGCATTACCTCAAGAGTGACAGGGGTGTGCAGGAGATGCTTGCGGTGGCGCGCAAAATTGCTGGACACTTTCGGCATTCAGCCAGTGCCTACCGCAGACTAGAGGCACATCAAAAAAGCATGAACCTGCCCTGCCATCACCTCAAACAAGAGGTTGTGACGCGCTGGATCTCCACCCTCTATATGCTGCAGAGGATGGAGGAGCAGCAAAAGGCCATTCAGGCCTACACAGCCACCTACGACATAGGCAAAGGAGTGGGGATGCGCCTCAGTCAAGCGCAGTGGAGACTGATTTCCGTGTTGTGCAAGGTTCTGCAGCCATTTGAACTTGCCACACGAGAAGTCAGTTCCGACACTGCCAGCTTGAGTCAGGTCATTCCCCTGATCAGGCTGTTGCAGAAGCAGCTGGAGAAAGTGAGGGAGGAACTGGTAAGCCATTGCGATTACACCAAGCATGTAGCTCTTGTGGATGTAGCCCTTCGTACGCTTTGCCAGGATCCGAGGGTGGTCACTCTTTTAAAGTCAGAGGAATACATTCTGGCCACCGTGCTCGATCCTCGGTTTAAAGCGTATGTTGTGTCTCTGTTTCCGGCGGACACAAGTCTACAGCGGTGCAAAGACCTGCTGGTCAGGAGATTGTCCTCTGAAGAGGACCGTGACATGCCAACAGCTCCACCCTCATTTTCTTCCACATCTATGGCTGCGAGGAAAAAGCTCAGTTTTCCCAAAAGAGGCACTGGCGGGGATGCTGATAACATCTGGTCCGGACTGAATGACCTGCCAACCATTGCAGACATGTCTACTCTCGCTGCATTGGATGCTGTCACAATAGAAAAAATTGTGGATGATTACTTTGCTGACACCATCCAAGTAGACATGTCAGACAGTCCATATTGTTACTGGCAGGAAAAAAAGGCAGTTTGGAAGCCCCTGTACAAACTGGCTCTATTTTACCTGAGTTGTCCCCCCTCCAGTGTGTAATCGGAAAGAGTTTTTAGTGCAGCGGGGAACCTGGTCAGTGAGCGGCGAAGGAGGTTGCTTCCTCACAACGTTGAAAAAATGATGTTTATAAAAATGAATAATCAATTCCTCAATGAAGTACAGCACTGCCCTCCAGATACTACAGAGGGACCTGTGGTTGTGGAGTCCAGCGGGGACGAATTGATAATGTGTGATGAGGAGGAAGTACACACTGTAGGGGGAGATGAATCAGAGGTTGAGGATGAGAACGACATCTTGCCTCAGTAGAGCCTGTTTAGTCTGTACAGGGAGAGATGAATAGCTTTTTTGGTGTGGGGGCCCAAACAAACCAATCATTTCAGCCAAAGTTGTTTGGTAGGCCCTGTCGCTGAAATGATTGGTTTGTTAAAGTGTGCATGTCCTATTTAAACAACATAAGGGTGGGTGTGAGGGCCCAAGGACAATTCCATCTTGGACCTTTTTTTTTTGCATTATATGACCAATCAACAGTCGTTTGCCATGTTCAAAAAGTAAAACCAAATTTAAAAAAATACAAGAAATTAAACCAAAAGTAAAATGCCGTGTCATAATTTAAAACAAGAGGTATTGACGTGCTCTAAAACTACTGTATTGTTGTTTATATTTTATAAACACTACACTTGAAAGCTTGAGTCTTTCAATAAAAAAGTAACTGTCCATTGCACGAATATTTGCAACAGGGACAATTTTAGGGTTAAGAAAGTCAACTAATAACACTTCGACGCTGTCTGTCTTTATAAACACTACACTTGGAAGTTGGAGGAGGTATTGTGGCCCCGGCACCAAATTTACTACCGGGGCCACTCCACTGTGCAGTCCATATTTAGGTGTATCAGATATTAAACAACGGTGACAGTTGATGCCCAATTTTTTAATTATATTGTGGCCTCGGTACCAAATTGTGTACCGGGGCCACCACACTACGCAGTCCAGATACTTGTTTGGTGGAATTCAGACCAGTTGAGGGTTTTATTATTATATTGTGGGGACCACTCTATCTATACCACACTACAACTCTATACCACTCTATTTCATACTTTAATTCTATTTCATACTTTAATTCTATTTAATACTTTAATTCTATTTCATACTTTAATTCTATTTCATACTTTAATTCTATTACTAATTACCACAAAGAGGAACAAAATAAACCAATTTTACCAAAAGTATAATATGACTTAGACTTACAAACACTACACTTGAAAGATCGTGCCTTTAAATGAAAAAGTCAGTCTTCATTGCATGACTATGTGCAACAGGGACAGTTTTTTGGGTTTACAAAGTCAAACAATAACACTTCGACCCTGTCTGTCTGGGATCTCAATGACGAATTGTCTGTACCATGTTTGGAGGAGGTATTGTGGCCCCGGTATCAAATTGGGTACCGGGGCCACCCCACTATGCAGTCCAGATACTTGTTTGGTGGAATTCAGACCAGTTGAGGGTTTTATTATTATTATATTGTGTGGACCACTCTATCTATACCACACTACAACTCTATATACCACTCTATTTCATACTTTAATTCTATTTAATACTTTAATTCTATTTCATACTTTAATTCTATTTCATACTTTAATTCTATTACTAATTACCACAAAGAGGAACAAAATAAACCAATTTTACCAAAAGTATAATATGACTTAGACTTACAAACACTACACTTGAAAGATCGTGCCTTTAAATGAAAAAGTCAGTCTTCATTGCATGACTATGTGCAACAGGGACAGTTTTTTGGGTTTACAAAGTCAAACAATAACACTTCGACCCTGTCTGTCTGGGATCTCAATGACGAATTGTCTGTACCATGTTTGGAGGAGGTATTGTGGCCCCGGTATCAAATTGGGTACCGGGGCCACCCCACTATGCAGTCCAGATACTTGTTTGGTGGAATTCAGACCAGTTGAGGGTTTTATTATTATTATATTGTGTGGACCACTCTATCTATACCACACTACAACTCTATATACCACTCTATTTCATACTTTAATTCTATTTCATACTTTAATTCTATTTAATACTTTAATTCTATTTCATACTTTAATTCTATTTCATACTTTAATTCTATTACTAATTACCACAAAGAGGAACAAAATAAACCAATTTTACCAAAAGTATAATATGACTTAGACTTACAAACACTACACTTGAAAGATCGTGCCTTTAAATGAAAAAGTCAGTCTTCATTGCACGACTATGTGCAACAGGGACAGTTTTTTGGGTTTACAAAGTCAAACAATAACACTTTGACCCTGTCTGTCTGGGATCTCAATGACGAATTGTCTGTACCATGTTTGGAGGAGGTATTGTGGCCCCGGTACCAAATTGTGTACCGGGGCCACCACACTACGCAGTCAAGATAGATAGATGCGTATCATAGATAAAGTACATTCAGTGGTGTGGGGCAAATTGAAAAATATTCAAAATGCACTGACATTATCAAAAACAAGAGGTTGTCACACGCTAAAACTCCAACATGTATATGATGGAGAGGATGGAGGAGCAGCCGTATGTGTAGTGTAATGCAGACCTGTTGAAGGTTTTTTATATATTTTATTGTGGTGCCCAGTGCCCACTCCTCTACGCAGTCCAGGTACATTTATTGGTGCGATTCATAAAAGTTCAGGGTTTTTAAGATATTGTGGTGACCCACTCCTCTACGCAGTCCAGGTACATTTATTGGTGCGATTCATAAAAGTTCAGGGTTTTTAAGATATTGTGGTGACCCACTCCTCTACGCAGTCCAGGTACATTTATTGGTGCGATTCATAAAAGTTCAGGGTTTTTAAGATATTGTGGTGACCCACTCCTCTACGCAGTCCAGGTACATTTATTGGTGCGATTCATAAAAGTTCAGGGTTTTTAAGATATTGTGGTGACCCACTCCTCTACGCAGTCCAGGTACATTTATTGGTGCGATTCATAAAAGTTCAGGGTTTTTAATATATTGTGGTGACCCACTCCTCTACGCAGTCCAGGTACATTTATTGGTGCGATTCATAAAAGTTCAGGGTTTTTAATATATATTGTGGTGACCCACTCCTCTACGCAGTCCAGGTACATTTATTGGTGCGATTCATAAAAGTTCTGGGTTTTTAAGATATTGTGGTGACCCACTCCTCTACGCAGTCCAGGTACATTTATTGGTGCGAATCATAAAAGTTCAGGGTTTTTAATATATATTGTGGTGACCCACTCCTCTACGCAGTCCAGGTACATTTATTGGTGCGATTCATAAAAGTTCAGGGTTTTTAAGATATTGTGGTGACCCACTCCTCTACGCAGTCCAGGTACATTTATTGGTGCGATTCATAAAAGTTCAGGGTTTTTAATATATTGTGATGACCCACTCCTCTACGCAGTCCAGGTACATTTATTGGTGCGATTCATAAAAGTTCAGGGTTTTTAATATATATTGTGGTGACCCACTCCTCTACGCAGTCCAGGTACATTTATTGGTGCGATTCATAAAAGTTCTGGGTTTTTAAGATATTGTGGTGACCCACTCCTCTACGCAGTCCAGGTACATTTATTGGTGCGAATCATAAAAGTTCAGGGTTTTTAATATATATTGTGGTGACCCACTCCTCTACGCAGTCCAGGTACATTTATTGGTGCGATTCATAAAAGTTCAGGGTTTTTAAGATATTGTGGTGACCCACTCCTCTACGCAGTCCAGGTACATTTATTGGTGCGATTCATAAAAGTTCAGGGTTTTTAATATATATTGTGGTGACCCACTCCTCTACGCAGTCCAGGTACATTTATTGGTGCGAATCATAAAAGTTCTGGGTTTTTAAGATATTGTGGTGACCCACTCCTCTACGCAGTCCAGGTACATTTATTGGTGCGAATCATAAAAGTTCAGGGTTTTTAATATATATTGTGGTGACCCACTCCTCTACGCAGTCCAGGTACATTTATTGGTGCGATTCATAAAAGTTCAGGGTTTTTAAGATATTGTGGTGACCCACTCCTCTACGCAGTCCAGGTACATTTATTGGTGCGATTCATAAAAGTTCAGGGTTTTTAATATATATTGTGGTGACCCACTCCTCTACGCAGTCCAGGTACATTTATTGGTGCGATTCATAAAAGTTCAGGGTTTTTAATATATATTGTGGTGACCCACTCCTCTACGCAGTCCAGGTACATTTATTGGTGCGATTCATAAAAGTTCAGCATTTTTAATATATATTGTGGTGACCCACTCCTCTACGCAGTCCAGAAAGATACCTTGTTGCAACGTTTTGGACTAATAACTATATTGTGAGGTGTTCAGAATACACTGTAAATTAGTGGAAATGCTTGTTATTGAATGTTATTGAGGTTAATAATAGCCTAGGAGTGAAAATAAGCCCAAAAACTTGATTTTTAAACTTTTTATGTTTTTTTGCAAAAAAATTCGAATCCAAAACCTTAAATCCGAACCGAGACCTTTCGTCAAGTGTTTTGCGAGACAAATCCGAACCTCAAAAATAACGAAAATCCGGATCCAAAACACAAAACACGAGACCTCAATAGTCCGCCGGTGCACATCCCTAGTTCCTAATTTAAAATCCAGCTTTCTTCACCCCCCACCAATGTATATATTCCCGTGTGAAACTCAGCTCTGTTTGGCTTTTTAAAAGGGTCACGGCAATCTCTGTCACTCATTTAGTTTTCATTAAAATCACAACTGTAACGGTAGAAGCTACAGGTGCCCACCCAAGGATGACTTATTGTCTTCAGCCTGTACCATGGGAATACGTTTAAGATTAATAAGATTAAAACCTTACTACATTGTTCTTTCATGCTTCCTTTTTACTTTGGTGAGGAAATGTTCTCTAATATATTTTAAAATTAAATTCAGTTCATGCCTCTAAATATCACAATTTTACCCCCTCCCCCCAAACCCTACACCCAATGCTGCAGCTTGGCCAGCCTATTAGATAATCAGGCCCTGAGCAATATGACGATTAACATAGTTGAATTTGTATGACCCCAGAGTTTCCTAAAATGCCCGGGCTCCATACAGCAGTTACCCTGTGATGACAACCCCGCGGTAGTGCCATCAAACCTATACCTTTGCTGTTCTGTACATGATCTGTATCTGTGCGGATATTCAGAGAGGACAGAGAGACAACCTGGAAAACCGTTCAATAACATGTAAAAGCCAACCCGGATTCATGCCAAGTTCTTCCACCCCAGATCATATCTACGACCTTTACACACTGATGAAGAATCACATCCACAACAAATACAGTCAAAGGAAGAAGCTATTGCAGGAAAATACATCAGCCAACGTGGGCAATGAAGGTTAACTAGAGAGTCCACTGCAGGTATATAGTTACAGTACAGAGATTCTGGTTTTGCACCAAGTAACTCACAGCTTTGTAGGGAAAGTAACACGACCAAGAAGCAGAGTCTTCCCATGTTCTTGCAACTGCGTCAACTGCTGAAAAAAATGAAACAAACGACACATTCAGAGAGACAGCTATACAAACAGAAAGTAAAAAAAGCTGTAACACAATACCCCTCTGGGGTGGGAACTACATTTGCATAAAAAAAAAAAATTTGTGCCTCTCCCTTTCTTGCCATGGGGGAGGAGGACAGAGCATCATTTAGAAGTTAATATTTTGGTGTCCAGAACAGAGGACATGGTGTCTGGTTGCCGAACACTTCAGTATTCAGATGCGATTGGTGGGATCAGTGCTGGGTGTCTGTGCTGCTGCTGCTGTCAGTTTAGGAACTTAGCTGAGTACGGCCTTGTTGTTTTCTGTGTCAAGAGTCAGTATTGGAGGTGAGCCAGCTCTGTGGATTTCTCCTCTGTGGTGTACAGCACTTCTGTTACTGACTAATACAGCAAACCAAGAGCTCTGCAGGACACGCCTCATCCATACAGTCAAGTCCATAAATATTGGGACATCGACACAATTCTCATATTTTGGGCTCTATACACCACCGCGGCTGCTGTACAGTAAAGTGCCGCTATGCAGGGGCACTGTTTAGCCCCCGTTCTTCGTGGAGGGGAGGGGTTTCTGGAGAACCAAAAAACCCCTCTGCGTGCGCCCCTGACAGTGTAGGAATTACGGCAGCACAATTTATTTTTTTCTCAGCTATTAGGGGGGCCCCATGAAGTTGTACCGGGGCCCTGAATTCCTCTTGGCAGCCCTGGTCACACCCCACCATGTGGCGGCGGCCACATGTGGAAGTACAGCGCCCTGTAATGTACAGCAGGAAACACGGAGACAACACGGTACCCTAAATTGAATTTGCTCCTATTTATCCTGTCACTATGATTATCCAATACTATATAATGTCTGCAATTGACTACACTTTGTGGTTACATCCACCAATTTTCCCACCCAAATACTGATGTCTTGTTTACCTTAGCTGCTGGATAACAGGATATAACTAAAAATACACCTTGGTCACATGTGAGGGAAGAGCCAATAGTAGAGCCAGTACACAGAGCTGTGATTGACGCTGGCTGGAGTCCAGGACCTGACATTCGGTGCGCAAAAAGTGAGTTCCCCCCTCTGTGACTCTGTCCTGCTCTTAGTGTTAGTACAGGAGGGGAAAGGGAAGGGGAGTCCCAATATATATACAGGGACATACACTGCGTCACATGCTGAGCACATTTCTGCCCTTATTATCTGATTAATGCATGATTGCCCCCTACCTCCCCGCGCACGGTAATAGTGACATTTAGGCAGAACCGTAACTTAGAATTCTAGTGCCCTGGGCGAGAAAGACAAATGCCGCCCCCCCTAGCCCTCAATTTTAAATAAATTAACCTAAAATATTCCTTGATTGCGCACCAATTCAGCGTTGCGCCCTGGGCGGTCGCCCCTGTCGCACAGCCCTAGTTACGGCCCTGCATTTAGGGGTACTAACACTCCCTCTGATGAGTGCTGGGGGCAGATTGGGTGTGGCTGCTGCAGTGTGTCAGTACTGCTGCAGGGAGGGGGTCACCACCTGTAATCCCCCTATCTCAGTATATACCGGGGAGGGGGTTGTGTCTCCGTGTTCCCTGCAGTACATTACAGGGCGCTGTACTTCCACATGTGGCCACCGGAGGCCACTGCAGACACAGTAACCCTACTAATATCCATAGAGGGAGAAAGAGAAACTTCTACATCACGTGACCGTCCTTCCAGAGACACATTGTAGCTGGGGGGAGAAGATATTTATTATATTATACATTATCCTATTATTATTAGGGGATGTGCACCGGCGACTTTTGAGGTCTCGTGTTTTGTGTTTTGGATCCGGATTTTCGCGATGTTTTGGGTTCGGATTTGTTTCGCAAAACACCTGCCGAAAGGTTTTTGGTTCGGATTTAAGGTTTTGGATTCATTTTTTGAAAAAAAACTAAAAAAGTGTAAAAATCAAGTTTTTGGGCTTATTTTCACTCCTACGCCATTATTAACCTCAATAACATTCAATAACAATCATTTCCACTAATTTAAAGGCTATTCTGAACACCTAACACCTCACAATATTTTTTTTCTTTTTAGTACAAAACGTTGCAACGAGGTATCTTTCTGGACTGCGTAGAGGAGTGTTCCCCACAATATAAGTAAAAACCATCAACTGGTCTGAATTACACCCAAAAATAGTATCTGGACTGCGTAGAGGACTGGCCACTGGCCACCACAATATAATATATAGAAAACCTTCAACAGGTCTGCATTACACCCAAAAATAGTATCTGGACTGCGTAGAGTAGTGGGCACTGGGCACCACAATAAAAAATATATAGAAAACCTTCAACAGGTCTGAATTACACCCAAAAATAGTATCTGGACTGCGTAGAGGACTGGCCACTGGCCACCACAATATAATATATAGAAAACCTTCAACAGGTCTGCATTACACCCAAAAATAGTATCTGGACTGCGTAGAGTAGTGGGCACTGGGCACCACAATAAAAAATATATAGAAAACCTTCAACAGGTCTGAATTACACCCAAAAATAGTATCTGGACTGCGTAGAGGACTGGCCACTGGCCACCACAATATAATATATAGAAAACCTTCAACAGGTCTGCATTACACCCAAAAATAGTATCTGGACTGCGTAGAGTAGTGGGCACTGGGCACCACAATAAAAAATGTATAGAAAACCTTCAACAGGTCTGAATTACACCTAAAAATAGTATCTGGACTGCGTAGAGGACTGGCCACTGGCCACCACAATATAATATATAGAAAACCTTCAACAGGTCTGCATTACACCCCAAAATAGTATCTGAACTGCGTAGAGTAGTGGGCACTGGGCACCACAATAAAAAATATATAGAAAACCTTCAACAGGTCTGCATTACACCCAAAAATAGTATCTGGACTGCGTAGAGTAGTGGGCACAGGGCACCACAATAAAAAATATATAGAAAACCTTCAACAGGTCTGAATTACACCCAAAAATAGTATCTGGACTGCATAGAGGACTGGCCACTGGCCACCACAATATAATATATAGAAAACCTTCAACAGGTCTGCATTACACCCCAAAATAGTATCTGAACTGCGTAGAGTAGTGGGCACTGGGCACCACAATAAAAAATATATAGAAAACCTTCAACAGGTCTGCATTACACCCAAAAATAGTATCTGGACTGCGTAGAGTAGTGGGCACAGGGCACCACAATAAAAAATATATAGAAAACCA
>NC_134413.1:76097670-76152981 GCF_038048845.1 Mixophyes fleayi
TTTAGAGACAAGTAATCTAATTGTTGAGGTAATAAATCATCCCAAAAAAACAGTTTAATTCTTCGTTGGTAGGCCTATTCTACACACAAAACAGATTGTCTTCCTCTCCATCTATGCATATTGGCAAGGCAGCCATCGTCTTTGAATGTATATTACACCCTACACTTATAGTTAAATATGTAAAGAAATGGAAAAAGCCAGTTTGGTTTCTGTCTCTCAAGGCCCCCCTCCACTTGTATAAAATACCAAAAAATTCAGCCATTATAGACTGTACAATATTAATTGACATGGAGAAAGCCAGTTTGGTTTCTGTCTCTCAAGGCCCCCCTCCACTTGTATAAAATACCCAAAAATTCAGCCATTATAGACTGTACAATATTAATTGACATGGAGAAAGCCAGTTTGGTTTCTGTCTCTCTAGGCCCCCCTCCACTTGTATAAAAATACTAAAAAATTCAGCCATTATATACTGTACAATATAAATTGAAATGGACAAAGGCAGTTTGGTATCTGTCTGCATCAGATCCTCTCTCCACTAGGAGTAAAAATAGAAAACTATTCAGCCGTTATATAATCTAGAATATAAATAGAAATTGAGAAAGGCAATTTGGTATCTGTCTGCATCATAATCATCAAAATCCTCATTAGCGCCCTCGTCGCCTACACAAATCTCCCCCTCATCCTCTTCTAATTCCAAAGTGGCATCCTCAATTTGGGTATCACCGGCTACACTCGGGCTATTAAGGCACACATCAGCAGAATGCTCACGATTAGACATCCCACTGTTGGATGGACTCTCCACAGGGATTGTTGTCATTTGTGAATCAGAGCAAATATTCTCCTGTAATGCCTCACTGGTATCTTGCAGCTCAGCTTTGACGCGTAACAGTAGTTGTGCACCAATTGTAGGCTGGGTAACTTTTTGGGATCTGCCACTAATAGCCAAAGGTGAAGGCCTCATTCTCTCTTTGCCACTGCGTGTGTAGAATGGCATGCTTGCAATTTTTTTTTTATCGTCACTTAACTTTTGCTCAGTTACACTTCGTTTTCGCTTCAATACAGTAAATTTTTTTTTGGTTTTTGTTTTTTGCACTAATTTGAAAACACTCTGTTGTTTGACATCGCCTTGGCCAGATGACGTACTGGGAACACTAACATCAGGACTGGTGACAGAACCTGGTTGCTCATTTAGATCATATGTGGACTGCTTTGAATCCATTGCGTAGATACTGCTGACAGATATGACTTTTGACAGCCAGAAATATTAATGCACAATTAGGGAGGACACCCCAAAAACACTGAGGAGTGCTAAAATTTATTGAGTAGATACTGCTGACAGATATGACTTTTGACAGCCAGAAATATTAATGCACAATTAGAGAGGACACCCCAAAAACACTGAGGAGTGCTAACATTTATGAGTAGATACTGCTGACAGATATGACTTTTGACAGCCAGAAATATTAATGCACAATTAGAGAGGACACCCCAAAAACACTGAGGAGTGCTAACATTTATTGAGTAGATACTGCTGACAGATATGACTTTTGACAGCCAGAAATATTAATGCACAATTAGGGAGGACACCCCAAAAACACTGAGGAGTGCTAAAATTTATTGAGTAGATACTGCTGACAGATATGACTTTTGACAGCCAGAAATATTAATGCACAATTAGGAGGACACCCCAAAAACACAGAGGAGTGCTAAAATTTATTGAGTAGATACTGCTGACAGATATGACTTTTGACAGCCAGAAATATTAATGCACAATTAGAGAGGACACCCCAAAAACACTGAGGAGTGCTAAAATTTATTGAGTAGATACTGCTGACAGATATGACTTTTGACAGCCAGAAATATTAATGCACAATTAGAGAGGACACCCCAAAAACACTGAGGAGTGCTAACATTTATTGAGTAGATACTGCTGACAGATATGACTTTTGACAGCCAGAAATATTAATGCACAATTAGAGAGGACACCCCAAAAACACTGAGGAGTGCTAACATTTATTGAGTAGATACTGCTGACAGATATGACTTTTGACAGCCAGAAATATTAATGCACAATTAGGGAGGACACCCCAAAAACACAGAGGAGTGCTAAAATTTATTGAGTAGATACTGCTGACAGATATGACTTTTGACAGCCAGAAATATTAATGCACAATTAGAGAGGACACCCCAAAAACACTGAGGAGTGCTAAAATTTATTGAGTAGATACTGCTGACAGATATGACTTTTGACAGCCAGAAATATTAATGCACAATTAGAGAGGACACCCCAAAAACACTGAGGAGTGCTAACATTTATTGAGTAGATACTGCTGACAGATATGACTTTTGACAGCCAGAAATATTAATGCACAATTAGAGAGGACACCCCAAAAACACTGAGGAGTGCTTAAAATTATTGAGTAGATACTGCTGACAGATATGACTTTTGACAGCCAGAAATATTAATGCACAATTAGAGAGGACACCCCAAAAACACTGAGGAGTGCTAACATTTATTGAGTAGATACTGCTGACAGATATGACTTTTGACAGCCAGAAATATTAATGCACAATTATGGGGGACAACCCAAAAGCGCTGGGGAGTGCCAAATATGAAGAAAAAATAATAAACCTCTATCCTCCTCTCTGCACTAGCGATTTTGGTTAGAGCAATTGCAAGAACAATATTGTATTCTTTCTCTGTCCCTGCTCTAATTAGCCTATGACTACACTCTGCTCTCTCCCTCTGTCAAATGGCGATGGATTGCTGTGGAGGCGTGTATTTATAAAGTTGAAGTATCGCGAGAACCGAGTCCCGAGATCCGACGACGTCACAATGACGTTCGGCCTCGATTTGGATTCGGAATTGGCGGGAGAGTACCGAGCTGCTCAGCTCGGTACTCGGATACCCAAAGTTCGGGTGGGTTCGGTTCTCGGAGAACCGGACCCGCCCATCTCTACTTCAAACTCACATTTCCCCAATATGGCAAATAGATTCTCTCTAAGTTTCTGTAGTACCAAATGGACTTGTTCACAGTGTTGGGGCAAAGATGAGGAATAGATCAAGTTGTCATCCAGATATACAATGAAAAATTTACCCAGATAATCGCGTAGTACATCACTGATCAAATCCTGGAACACGGCTGGCGCATTAGAAAGAGCAAACGGCATAACACAATACTCGTAATGTCCAGAATGAGTGTTGAAAGCGGTCTTCCATTCATCGCCCTTCCGTATGCATATCAAATTGTACGCTCCACGTAAATGAATTTTAGAAAATACAGAAGCACCTCTTAACTGGTCGAACAACTGAGAAATCAGTGGCAGAGGATATTTGTTTTTAATGGTGATCTGATTCAGACCTCTGTAATCAATGCAAGGTCATAAATCTCCATCTTTCTTTTTGACAAAGAAAAATCCGGCACCAAGGGGTGAACAAGGAGGTCTAGTGAACCCTTTTTTCAGGTCCTCAGAAATATTTTTTCCATGGCTTTGGTCTTTTCCACGGAAAGAGAATATAAACGAGTCTTAGGAAATTTACTCCCAGGCAGAATATCAATAGTGCAGTCATACGGGCGATGTGGTGGTAATGTATCTGCAGCTTGCTTGGAGAAAACATCAGCAAAATCTTGATATTGCAGCGGGAGTGTGAGACCTGGTTCGACTGAAGCAGTAGCAACCTTAACAGGTGTTGCTAGGCATGTCCCTTGGCAGTTATTCCCCCATGCCACCAGTTCTTCTGTGGACCAATCAAGGACTGGGTTGTGCCTGATAAGCCATGGATACCCCAGAACCACAGGGTAGGTGGGCAAATGGATAAGATAGAATGACAGCATTTCCTTATGGAGTGCTCCCACTGTCATGGTAAGAGAGCTGGTACTCTCTAGCACACTTCTGCCCTTCCAAACCACAAACAGATACTGGAACTTTTAATGGTAGGGTAGGAACAGCAAATCACCGTGCCAAAGAGAAATATATAGAAAGTTTCCAGCTGCTCCGCTGTCCACGAAAGCTAGGACATCAACACTCCCAGAGACCAGGGAAATCTGGGCAGTTAACTGGAGGAAATTTTCATTCTGTACAAGGTAAACACCTAGATGAACTTTTCTAGTATCCCGTTTTAACTGAGTTGGAGATAGGGAAAAAGTTCTGCGGATGAAATTCCTTTTCCAGTCTTCTTTCATTTATTTGCCGATTATATATAGGATGAACATGTGTTAATGTGGATTACAATTGATATATGGGACTATTTAAAGTTCACATTTGAGCTAAGGAACTTACCTTGATAAAGACCCTCGCCATTAGGGTTGAAACGCATTGGTGACCCGCTGACCGAATGATCTTTAGTAGGTGACATCATATGGCGGATCGGAGTTTTAGCAGTACATGAGTACTTCAATGAGGATCTTTTATATGCTTTTGTATACACGGACCTTCGGTACAGGCATTATATACTTGAGTTCCTGTTACATTTTATAAGGATGAGTGTGTTTTTTCCATTTTAGAATAATAAAATTATTTTTTATTGAGTTAATGCACAAGGTTATCCTCTGTGCTATCTTTTCATTTATGTGCCCAAACGCATGATTCCAGGGGCCGAGTTCCATGAACGGGGAGGAGAGGAACGAGTAGAATTTTGAGTTTGAGGAGCGTGTTGTGGAGTGTTTTTATCCGTAAGCATATACCCTCAAGGGGCTGAAAAAAAGAAGAGCTTGGGTGGACTTCTTGTATGACATTTATCACCATCTTCAAGATTAATAGACTCTTGTAATAGTGGTGGTGGACATTTCTGTTCTTAGAGCGTACATATTACACTGTGTTTTTTGTCATTTATTTTATTTGCATATATGAGTCCGGTTGAAGATCAGACAACATTCACATAAGGTAATATTGATTTTGAAAAAGGAATTCCTTTATGTGAGCATTCGATTGTGCAGATATAGAAGCGCATATGTATGTATGTCTTTCTTATAGTATTCTCAAGGAACTTCACTTTACTCTGGGGGAAGGCCCCAGATGATATCTTGGAGGACTTTCAGATAACGGGACAAGTACTTAATAAGATGCAAATATTACGGTCAAAAGAATTCCAAGACATTTATATGAGTAATGGTATAACATTAACTGTCACGATTATCACATTTGTTTACACATATAAATAACAGATTTACAAACCGAATACAGAATAAACACAGGTTTATCCAGTCAACTATAGACTCTGTTCATAGGAAAATTTACTGCGCATTAAATATTGTCTCAGTCAGTTATATCAGATCAAATGGGTTAATACCTCTCAGTAACGTTGGTGTACACAGCCAGTTGTCCTTAAGTTTACAGCAACTTAATGTTGTAGCCAGTTTGGAATAACGGAGATGATGGACTCAAATCCTCTATACTTTGTAGTTACTTTCTGTGCAATAATCAGCCTGAACGAGGAATTGACAATTTCCCAGTTATTTCTTATTAGTTTAAATGTGTCTCGGCAATGAAAACAACAGGCTGTTTCTGCAGTGAAATAATGGCTGGTTATAAATTATCACTGAAGGGCTTTTTTTTGTTATTGGACACTCTGGGATATTCAGTGCATTATAAGTCAGAGGACTTGTAGTACATTAAATCTGTCAGCATGGAGGAAAGCAAGTGGAGGAATCTGTGGCAAATGTGATTTGCAGGCCTACTGTACTTCACCTGCAGTTCCTTCATATGAACTACTTCCAGCAGTAAAACCTCTAAACTCTCTCGGGCTGTTCCTAAGATAGTGAGCAGCTACATGGGGAGATTCAGCTCAGGTCTCCTTGAACTGTATTTGTCACTTAAATCACTGCTTGGAACTTGTTAGTTCTGTGGACTATTCTTGTCATTCATCACACCTGCTCATACTTGTGTATTGGAGTATACCAGTTTATTCTGCTACCTGAAATCAGCTTATTCCATAAACTTGAATCCTTGTTTACATATTTTGCCTAAATAAAGACATTTGGTTTTTCTACTGCTATTTCTGTGTCCTGAATTCACTAGGAATCATAACATCAATTAATAAAACAATACTGGGTACTATATACAGACAGAGAGGTAAGAGAACCCTGCTCGCAAGCTTACAATCTATAGGACAATGGGAGTTAGAAACACAAAGGCATGTGCTACATCATATTGTACATTGGACCAGCTAGAATGCAAAGGTAAAAGTACTGAGTGGGCTGTGTGTGTGGAAATGTTGGTCAGAGGGTTGTTGTCTTGTGTTAGCTGTGTAGAGGGTGGTAATAGGGTAACCTAGGGAGATTAAGATGGTGGTTGAGGAATATTATAAGCTTGTCTGAAGAGGTGGGTTTTCAGAGAATGCTTGAAGGTTTGAAAGCTAGAGGAAAGTCTTACTGTGTGAGGGAGGGAATTCCACAAAGTGGGTGCAGCCCGAAAAAAGTCCTGTAACCGGGAATGGGAGGATGTGATGAGAGTGGAGGAGAGACGTAGATCACGTGCAGAACGGAGGTGTCGAGTTGGGAGATATTTGAGACAAGTAAGGAGATGTATGTCTGTGCAATTTTGTTGACGGCCTTGTAGGTTAGTAGAAGAATTTTTTTATTGGATTTGTTGAAATACAGGCAACCAATGTAGAGACTGAGAGTGGCTCAGCAGAGGAAGAACGGTTTGCAAGGAAAATCAATCTAGCCGCTGCGTGCATAATAGATTGTAGGGTGTCACGAACACGCTCCCAGCTGCCGTGACTTTGTGGTGTTTGCTGTATGAGGTCACACATGATTACAGCCCGCAGTCTCTCTCACCTATCACACAGGTTCTAGACCTACGGAATCGCCCCCAAACACAGCGCTCTCACACCCCCAGACACTTCAAGGTTCAGCCACCACCTATTGAGTACGGGCAATAGGACCCCAATATACTGTCCCCCACTGGCACACAGGCTTCTAGTTCAACAAACTAGCAAGACCCACACCAGCACACACAGGGTTAACTCTTCACACCTCCAGACTGTTATACAAATGTACATACAAGCACACACAGCTTGTTAATCAAATGTATCAACAAATCACACACGGGGTAACCTGGACAAGCAATCTCTCTTCTACACAGGCTATGGATTCTTTAGAGTATCAAGGACCCAACTTATTAAATTATAGATTTAATATACAAAAAGTACAGGGCATACAGATAACAAAAATAATGCATAACAATTAATAAATTTGACATAACAAGCAAAAGCAGTTTAAAATAAAAAGGATTACATTCAGATTTGCACTTGCATGAATTGCATTCTCGCCAAGGGAAATTTGTCTAGGAAGATGGACAGCTTATCAATGTAACTTGATTTCCCCAAAAGTCTGACAGCTTTTCCCCTCAGAACACAGATTCTTAAGCAAACTCAAATACGGCATTCACAGGGGCAGTGTTTAATGCTAATCGGGGGTGGTGTCCTGGGACACTTTTTCAAACCAAATTTACATGTTGCCTGATTTACTAACCAATTCTACTATGTGATATATTTTTCCTGGACAGCGTTACATCGATCCAATTTTAGCATTAATAAATCCCCTATGACTTTGTCCATCTTTTCATATCAAACATGCCTAAGTACAGTGCATTCGCAGAGCTTACACTCCTTTTCTTCAATTCTCTGTGGGGTAGAATTCTTAATTTAACATATGAGCTGCCCTTCATCATGCTATTGAGGAATATGTGGCTGATCACTACTTATATTGATTTTAAGTGGCATATTTTAAAACTGAATTCTTTTTGTCTATACAGTATTACATATAGGCTATGTCAGCACCTGGCCTCATTGAGCCAGACCACATGCTGAGCGGTACCTAAAAGTCTATTCAAGTGTCACAAATAGTCTAGATCTCACCCCGGGAGTTCTTTGAACTGCCCCCCCCCCCCAGGTACCACTTCTATCTGTTCACACTGGGGTGTGCAATGCCATCAAACACAATTACATCAGCCCCTGCGTCTTTAACTGTTACACCAACTTATCAATGGATTCATTTGATACAACCTATTTACACTACAGTTATGAATTATCCCTTATAAATAACTGCAAGCTCTCTATGTTCACGACATAGGGGTTCAAGTCTGACCTTGGGAAGACCAGTAAGGAGGGAATTGCAATAGCCGATGCGGGAGATGAGTGCATGAATTAATGTTTTTGCGGTGTCTTGTGTGAGATATGTGCGTATTCTGGAAATGTTCTTTAGGTGTATGTAACATGATTTAGATATAAAGTAAATGTGGGGAATAAACGATAGTTGCGAGTCAAGAATTTCACCTAGGCAACGAGCTTGCGGGTTGGAATTTATGGTCATGTTATCAACATAAATAGAAATGTCAGGCAGGAAGCTTCTGTTTTTGGGTGGGAATATCATTAATTCAAGTTTTTGAAAGATTTGAGTTTGAGTTGGCGAGAAGACATCCAAGATGAAATGGCAGAAAGACAGTCAGTAACGCGAGACAACACAGATAGCGAAAGATCAGGAGAGGATAGATAGATTTGTGTATCATCCGCATAGAGATGATACTGAAATCCAAAAGGAGCTTATTAGTTTTCCTAGAGAATGATGTAGATAGAGAATAGCAGAGGACCTAGGACTGAGCATTGTGGAACTCCAACTGGTAAAGGAAGCGGAGCAGAGGTGGATCCAGAGAAATGAACACTGAAAGGGCGATTAGATAGGTAGGATGAGAACCAGCATAGGACAGTGCCTTCAAGACCTAGGGATTGTAGCGTTTGTTTGAGGAGAGAGTGGTCAACAGTGTCAAATGCAGCAAAGAGATCCAGGATAATTAGAAGAGTGTAAGGGCTTTTACTTTTTGCTGTGATTAAATCATTCACAACCTTGGTCGGCTTCTCTGTCGAGTGTTGAGAGCGAAAGCCTGACTGAAGAGAATCCAGTAGGTTGTTTGCTGTAAGAAAGTGTGTGAGGCGAGTGTAGGCAGTTCTCTCAAGAAGCTGGAAGGGGCATGGGAGCTGAAAGATGGGGCTGTAATTTGAGAGAGAGAGTTTGGGTCAGAATTTTTTATTTTTTTTTCAAATGGGATTAATCACTGCATGCTTGAATAGTGATGGGAAAATACCAGTAGAAAGAGATAGATTACAGTGATTAGGTAGAGGGGGAATGAGCATAGGAGACAGGGACCTACTAATTTATGAGGGAATAGGATCAAGAGGACAGGAGATAGAGTAGGAAGATGAGAAGAGAGTAGAAACTTCCTCTTAATTTAAAGGGATCAAATGAAGAGAGAGTGTCAGAGGGTGCTACAAAAGAATTGAGCCGATTGCCTGTCAAGGGAGATGATACCATTTTAAGTCTGATCTTATCTATTTTGTCCTTGAAATAGGAAGCAAGATCCTGGGCACTGATGGTAGTCGGCGGATTTGGGGTGGGAGGATCGAAAAGAGATTTAAATGTGTTAAAAAGACGTTTGGAGTTAGAAGCCTGAGCATAGATGAGAAATTGGAAGTATGTTTGTCTTGCAGTGTCCAGAGCATTTCTAGGAGTGGTAGATATCAGTATATGATGAAATCATTAGAAGTACAAGATTTACACCAGTGACGTTCTGCTTTACGAGAAAGTTTTTGTAGAGTTCGTGTTACTTTAGTGTGCCACGATTGGCAACAAAGTCTACACAGAGTATGTAGTATCGCTGAAGCCACTTGATCAAGGGCAGTTGCTAGGGTTTGGTGAAAATGGGGGGTACTGCCCGATCAGGGGAGGAGAATGTAGAAATTGGGGAGAGAAGGTGTTGGAAAGAGGTGGAAAACTGTTGAATAGAGTTGATATTCCTGCGGTTGTGAGGAGGCTTGGAAGAGTTTGACACTGGAGAGGGTAAAGAACTGGGGGTGAGTGAGTAGCTAATAAGGTGATGATCCGAGAGGGGGAAAGGAGTGTTAAGGAAATCAGAAACGGAGCATAGTCTAGAGAAAACAAGATCAAGGCAATGGCCATCCTGATGAGTAGCGGATTCAATCCACTGGGAGAGGTCAAGTGAGGATGTTAGAAAGAGTAGTTTGGAAGAAGCATTGGAACGCGGATTAGTAATAGGGATGTTGAAGTCACCCATGATGATGGTGGGGATGTCAGAGGATAAGAAGTGAGGGAGCAATGCAGAGAAGTGTTCAAGAAATTGTTGGTGTGGTCCAGGGGGGCGATAGATAACAACAACACACATAGACAACATGTTAAAAATCCTAAGAGCATGTACTTCAAAAGATGTGAACATGAGTGATGGGACATTTGGTAGAACTGTGAACGTGCACTGTGGGGAGAGAAGTAGTCCAACCCCACCTCCAGGTCTGGAGGTGTGGGTGAGATGGAGGCCACCATGTGAAAGTGCTGCAGGTGAGGCAGTGTCTGATTGCAAGAGCCATGTTTCTGTTATTGCTAGAAGGTTTAGGTTATATGAGAGGAAGAGATCATGTACGGAGGTAAGTTTGTTGCAAACAGAGCGTGCATTCCAAAGGGCACATTTAAAGGACTTTGGAAGAGAGGGGAGACAGGTAATGTGTTTGAGGTTTGCTATATTTCTGTAGCGTTCAGATGTGTTGGAGAAGTGAGGGGGACCTGGATTAGGTGATATATCACCAGCTAATAGAAGCAGGGAGGAAGAAAGGTAGGAAAGATGATTGTAAGATGTGTGTCCTTTTAGTTTCTGGTGACAGGGTGAGGCTGTTAAAGTTATTGAATTTAAATAGGAAAAGAGTTCATGAGTGTTAACTAGAGGTGAGTGAAGTAATGAAAGGACAATGTGGACAGAGGTGTGTATTGCAGGATGGTTGAGGAATGATATAGTCCTAAAGATAATGCCATGAAAAGAGATAGAAAAATATTTTGACAAGCATTGGAATTTATGAGTAAAATAGCAAAAAAAGAGAGAATTAAAAGAATTAAGTAGTTGCAATGTCCTGTGTAATCAGAGAAGTAGTGCAGAGTGAGGCTGCAGTAGATGACGTTTATTCCTGGATGTCTGGATAGTATAGAGGAATGATGTGGGGAGCCATGTAGGGGAGTGGGTGGAAGTGTTAAATGGAGAATAATAAAGAACAGGTGATGGAGTAGCTGAATTCTTGGAGAGTCATGAGAGGAGAGTGGTTCAAACTCAGTTTAATTTCTTTATACTTGTGATGATAGAGAAAGCCTTGAGTATAATTGAAAGTACAATGATGAGATAGGGGACTGAAATAGCTGTAGCATGGGTAGAGAGTGTTTAATCAGCCTGCTGTACTACTTGCTCAGCCAGAGGGGATTTTGCAAAGAAAATAATCTGACAGATAAAACAAACTTTCATGAGCTCAGTAGAAAATAAGAGCAGAGTCCAAAACCAAAACTCCTAGAAATCTGGTTATTCGCCCACTGATTGACACTCAAGGACAATCTGAATCCAGGTGTCAAGCAAGTTTGCTGCGATGTATCCCTCGGCCAGATTAGATTGTGAGCCTCACAGTGCTTGAAAAAAAATTCCTGTTCATTGCTTGAGCCAAGATTATATGCAAATAAATACTACGTACTTTATTATTTTAATCATGTTAACTTTTATTATGGTACAAACATATAGGACATACAAAATTTTTTTTTTTTTAATGCTCTGCAATTTTTTTATTTTATTTTTTTATTTCTACAATAAACTCCTCTCCTCCCAAACTAGCAGCAATGTATGGATTCTGCTCACCACGGTTTATCAGCTGCATCCACTGCCAACTGCACAATTTATATTCAAACTCCACGCTATGAACCCTGAACAGCCTGGGACTACAAGACCCAGCAGGGGTGGCTTCCCGTCAGTCCATGGGGTCCCAGAAGATTTTGCCAGTTGGATTGAGGGATGTTTGCAGCAGAAATAAAAAATGAGCCGTGTCCTTCAAATCTCTCAAATCAGGAGATAAAAAAAACAACAACATCTCCACCAAACAACACACAAGAGTCCAGCAGCTGAGAGACCGACACATTTCAGGGTAAAACAAAAAAACAAACAGACAAAAGACTGAGACGGCAGCCAGCATGTCCTGTCGGCGGTCAGAACCGCTAACCGCCGACCACACGTCCACCAATGAAAGAGAGGCAGTATGTATTTTAACCTGACTCTGGAACCTCTAGGGTGCCAGAGTATCTAGTTTCTAGGCTCCAGCACTGTTTCTGGAAACCTTGATATTTGGATTCTGACCCTAGTTCTGCCTGACCACTCTTTCGGATTCTCCATGGAGGCGAAATATCTCTTTGATAAAGATATCGGCTAAGGAGGATGAAGACGGAAGACCTTTAAGAGTAATAAAGTGGGCTGTTTTAGAGAAGCGATCCATGACCACTAGCACCACAGTACAGGATTTGGAAGGAGGAAGGTCTGTGATGAAGTCCATGGAAATTTGTGACCAAGGATAATCAGGAATGGGTAATGGGAGTAAACATCCGTAAGGTCTTCTCCTGGAGGTCTTGTGTTGAGCACATTCAGAACAAGCAGCAATAAATCTCTTCATATCCTCCAGTAAGGAAGGCCACCAGTAACTTTGAGACAACAAGTCCCAGGTTTTGCGGATGCTGGTATGCCCGGAGAAGAGAGAGCGATGAGCCCAGCGTAGTAGTTGGTTGAGCAGATATGGAAGGATGAAAGTCTTGCCCGGGGGGCAACCCTTGTTAAGGTGTGTAGCTGCCAATACTCGGCAAGGGTCTAAAATGAATTTATTCTTCTCCAAGGGTTCCATGTCAGCTGGATCAAAAGAGCGAGATAAGGCGTCGCCTTCGTATTCTTTGAACCAGAATAAAAGGTGATGTTAAAATCAACGCGAGAGAAGAATAAGAACCATCTTGCTTGCCAGGATTTAGACAATGGGCAGTACGTAAGTATAGTAAATTCTTGCGATCTGTATAGATGGTAATAGGGAATTGTGCCCCTTCTAGCAGATGCCTCCATTCAGGGAGAGAGCCAGTTTGATGGTCAGGAGCTCCTTATCACCTATCCCATAATTTCTCTCAGCAGGTAACACACGACGGGAAAAGAATCCGCAAGGATGAAGTTTGCCAGAAGAGTCCCGTTGTGAAAGTACTGCTCCTTTACCAACGGAAGAGGCATTCACTTCTAGGATGAAGGAACGTGAGCAATCGGGCTGTTAGAGGATGGGTGCTGAGGAGAAGAGAGACTTCAGTAGGACAAAGGCTTGGGTAGCTTCTGCACGCCATACGCTAGCATTAGCAGACTTACCGGTCAAAGCAGTGATAGGAGCCACTAGTGAAGAGTAACCCTTGATGAACTTGCGATAATAGTTGGAGAACCCTAGGAAGCTCTGAGTAGCTTTAAGACCTGAAGGTTGAGGCCAGTCAAGTATGGCTTTCAATTTGGTGGGATCCATTTGCAGTGCGGTGCCAGAAATGATATATCCCAAGAAAGGAATTTGCTTCTGCTCAAAAGGTACATTTTTCTAATTTGCAAAATAGATGATTCTTCCTGATACGGGATAGAACTTCCAGTACATGTCTGCGATGGGTTACTAGATGTTGAGAAAAGATGAGTATATCATCTAAGTAGATGACTACTGATTGATACAGGAGTTCTTGAGAGAGTTAATTCATAAAACTCTGAAAGATAGCCAGGGCATTGCATAATCCAAAGGGCATGACCAAATACTCAAAATGACCGTCCCGGGTGTTAAATGCTGTTTTTCATTCATCCCCCTCCTTAATGCGTATGAGGTTATACGCTCCTCTAAGATAAAGTTTAGAAAAGATGGTGGCACCTTTAATACGGTCGAACAATTCAGAAATCAATGGCAGTGGATATCAATTCTTGATGGTAATGGCATCTAGGCCTCTGTAGTGCAAGGGCGAAGACCCCAATCCTTCTTTTTCACAAATAAGCGGCGAGCCCCAGCTGGGGAGGTGGATTTACGGCTGAAGCCCCTTCTTAAGTTCTCTTGGACATACTCCTCCATGGCTTTAGACTCAGGAACCGAAAGAGGATAAACACGGCTTCGAGGAATAGGTTTGCCAGGCATGAGGTCAATACCACAATCCCAGATTCGATTAGGATGGAGTCTAGTGGCTTCTTGTTGGCAGAAGGCATCAGAGAAGGTTTGGTAGGGCTCAGGCAGTAGGGTCAATGGAAACGTTTGAGAGCGTTTGGAAAAATCTGGGGGAACCACCCTTTGGAGGCAGTGTGAGAAGCAGAACTGTCCCCAAGATAGGATATGACCAGACCTCCAATCTAGGGTAGGGGAATGAAGACGAAGGAAGGAGAAACTCTCCTGATGGAGTGCTCCTATTTGGAGAAGGAGGGGAGTAGTATGAACTAGGATGGATCCTGCAGGAATTCTTCCCCCATCGATGGCCAGAAGGGAGATAGCTTGTTCTAAGTCTTGTGTGGGAACGCAAAATTACTATACCAAGGCAGCTGAAAAGAAATTTCCTGCGGCTCCAGAGTCAAGGAGCGCGGACTGCGAGAAGATATATTGTCCTGACCGTAAAGAAATGAGAATGGTCAGGCAATCATTACTACAAGAAACTAAGGAAGACTGAGGGAGGAGGCCCAACGATACAGCTCCCGAACACGTTAGGCACTGTCGTTTTCCGGACGTTTGGTGCAGGAGCTCAAAAGATAGCTGCTTTCTCCACAATATAGACACAACTTGTTTTTCGAAATCTCCTCTCCCTCTCTTCGGCCAAGAGGCGGGTTCAGAGGCCATAGTTCTGAAGTGGACCGCATGCTGCCCCACAGAATGGTTTCCTTGGCGGAGACGCAATAAACCAGTAGCAGCATTGGATACCCTACCTGGCTCATCAAAAATCTTTTTGAAAGTGGACAAGAAGGTAGTGAAGTTATACAGAATGGGATCATTCCTCTCTCATAAGGGGGAAGCCCATGCTAAGGCTTGGCTGGACAGCAGAGATATCACATAAGCCGCCTTAGCTTTTTCAGAAGGAAAGTTCCCTGGCAGAAGCTCGAATTGGATGGAGCATTGGTTCAAAAATCCTCTGCAATACTTAGGATCTCCGTCGAACTTAGGCGGATTAGGTATCCGTAATTGAGAGGAAGAAGCTGCGGCTGCTGCTGGCAGGGGGTCTGGGGCTGCAACTACCGGTGCAGGCGGTCCAGTAGCCACCAAAATGTTTTGGATGACGTCCAACCGGGTAGATAGACTCTGGAGAAATTTGAGTAGTTGCTCTTGGTTAGCCTCTTCCTTATCCATCCTTCCTACTAAATGCTCCAGTAGATCTTTTGCCGCTGGATCCATGGTCAGAGCAAACTGTAACAGATACTGGATACTACTACTAATCTTGATTAGCCCTGGCTTACCTGAGGCCCGGAGTCTAACGACCCCCCCCCTGTATTTACTAAGAACCATCGCAAGGCGGGATGGGCTTCGCTGCCAAGAGTCGCAGGTCGCGGTCCTCAGGTTCGCCCCAAGATTTAGTGCAGCGGAGTAGGAACAGGAGATGCATAGTAAACAAACCGAGTCGGTACACAGGAAGGAGAAGCAGGCAGAATCAGAATGCAATGTCGTAGTCAATCAGGCTGGGTCGGTACACAGGTCACAGAGATTTGAGAGTGGTCAGCAAGCGGTTCAGTACAAAGGAATCCACAGGAGGCAAGGAATACAAGGTTTCACAAGGAAGGGACAGGAGCCAGAAATGGTAAGTGTTGCTCTGACACTCAGCGAGTTTCAGAGTGGGTTTTAAACAAAGTAAATGAAGATAGGGAACACACTTTCGATCCCTAACTTCTACTGCTATTACCACTGTCCAGTCATAGGCCAGACATTAGCAGTTTTTGAAACTCCCGATGCCAATGTCCATAGAAATGAACTTTCCTCGGAGAATTGCATTTCCTGGATATTGGTTTTGCAGCCATGCAAAGTCTCCCATTCACTGGAAGACATTATGCATTCTCGTTCTCTATGTAGAATGGTTTATTTGCTAAGCCATTACTATACTACCATAAACCTCCAACAACTGCACTTTACCCACATCATGGCACAGGGAAAAGCTATTAGCATTGTACATCCATGGAAGCCATTTTTGTACTCCATTAAAAAGCTAATGTCTTTCTTGAATTTGTTGAATTGTTTCTATAGAACAATTAGGAGACTATAAAATACAAAAACACTTATTACATTCTGAATGTTGGCGCTGGGATGAGGCACTAATGTTTGAAGGAGAAACCCTTGAGCTTGTGTGGCACTTCCGATCATAGCTCCTTATCGTTTAATATGTTCCTATAACGTCAGGCTGTGACTGTATGCAAATGCTAACCTTCTATTTTACATTTCTCTACATACGGAGTAGCTTTATCTTCTAATAACAGGAAACGAGAAGGGGTCTAAAATATAGACTGAAACACTGAAATATGACCAAGTCTTCTATGAGTAGTCCGTACTACAGAAAGATACAGAACAGCTTCTCAACTGAAATTCTGGACTTTGAAGAATGGGCCATTTTTTGTCAAGTATTGTATCTTATTCATGAGGATTCCTGAGAGATTATAAATTCAAATAGTTTGTCATTAGTTTGCAAATATTTTAAAAGGGGTTTTCCACAACTTATTAAACCTATTTTACCCCAATCCTCTCTTACCTGTGAGAGTAATTTAGTGTGAGATCCCCACCATTTGTTTCATACAGCAGGGCCCTTGCACTCACATTAATAGCAGAAACAAACAGTGGGGAAACCAGGGGGGAGCCCCCCACTAAAGCACTGTTATGGGGTAAGTGAGGGGGTGGTCAGTGTACAATAAGGTTAGGTGGAGAACACCCTTAAAAAAAACTCACTAAAATACAAGGGCCTATCTATGTTTGGGTCATTTCTCCAGCAAACACTGGGGTGCAGATACATAGAAACCACACTTAGCGCTGGCAGCCAGCATTACCGGGCAGCTAAATATCACTCAGCTGCTCTGGCGATATTTGAAGCACGGTGGCCAAGTGGTTAGCACTTCTGCCTTACAGCGCTGGAGTCATGAGTTAAATTCCCGACAATGGACTCATCTGTAAGGAGTTTGTATGTTCTCCCAGTGTTTGCGTGGGTTTCCTCCAGGTGCTCCGGTTTCCGCCCACACTCCAAAAACATACTTATTTATCTAGGGATAAATGTATCAAGCTAAGAGTTTCCGGCGGGTTTGAAAAGTGGAGATGTTGCCTATAGCAACCAATCAGATTGTAGCTATCATTTTTAGTATGTACTAAATAAAAAATAACTAGAATCTGATTGGTTGCTATAGGCAACAACTTGCAAAGCTGCCGAAAACACGCAGCTTGAAACATTTATCCCCTAGAATACACACAGTCAATGTGCACTGTTGTCCTTCCTTCTCTAATGACAAATACAAGAACGACCCTGGGGTCAATTTCCTATTTAAAATCCTTAGCACTCCTCCATGCTCTATATATATCCAGTGATTTGACCTGGAGCCAGATTGTGCAAAAATACTTTGTCTCGTGTCCAAAAGATGTGTTGGAGAAAAAGGTGCTTCATTGCGGGAAAGAAGTCGTGTCCTATAACAGATCAAATATTACTACATTAAAATGTAATAAAAATGCAAACAGAACATTAATAACCATTATTAGGGGAGCGACAAATATCATCATCTAGAGTTTAGCTTGTGTGTAATAAAACACACAAGTAAAACAGATAGAACATGTAAACTATGTACTAAACCATAGCAGCAAATCAGATACTTGCTTTCAATATCCAACTTGCACTAGACAGACAATAGCTGATTGGTTTCTTTGTTTCAGTGGAACTTTTGCACCTAAATTCAATGTTTGCAAATGATCTATAATGGATGGAAACGCATAAATGTCACAACAAGCTTTATACGTTTTTCCATAATTTAATTCACTTTAGATAATTTCTGAAAATACATTTTCTATTGCTATTAAGTCCTCTGTACACTATAATGTTCCCATTATCGTATCTCCCAAGTGTCCCGATTCCAGCGCGACAGTTCCCGAATTCAAGTGGACTGTCCCGCTGGAATCGGGACACTTGGGAGGTATGCCCACAGAAATGTTACAGAGAACTCCCGGTATGGATTTCGGGGCCAAGACGAGCTTCGACAAAATGGCCGTCACAGTGTGCAGAGACAGAGTAACTGGAGGCGGAGCTGCCTCTGATCAGCTAGTGACAGGGGAGTCTCTATGCAAATGAGGGATGGATGGTACTATCGTTACGTTGTGACCAGCACATGTCGTATGCCCAAATGACCAGATCAAACCTCCCCCATATATACACAGAACAGCTGCATACCTCCCGAGCTGCCACAGGGGCGGGGCTTTCACTAGTGGGCGTGGCTTATGTTATCCCTCTTTCGGGACTCTAAATGTTGGGAGGTATCGATCATGGTTACAGCCAGTTTTCCAAAAAAATCTAGCTGTCTGAGAAACTGTATGTGCTGTTTGCACGCTGTACACATGACAATGTCCGTCAGCGCTTCTTATGTAACACATTTACAAGTTACATGTTTCTCTATTATATACAAAGCATGTACTAGACATTATAGACAGAGGTGGTCATAGGATAAATGATGACACACCCAAATCTAAAACTGTAGTTTTGGGCAGAGTACGGGGAAGGGTGTATATTTAAGAAGAAAAACTCACTTACCAGAGCCATCTAGATCCTACTGTTCCCCTCATACCACCTAAGGCAGCAGTACCAGTTTCATCATTATTTCCTGAAACTGTTGATCTTTGGATGTATGTGATCTTCCTAGTGGAATCATATTTTTCTACAAGGAGACAAATTGCATGTTAAATATAATCTCCTCAAACATTTCTAAAGTGTTCTAGGCATAAAGTTAATTTAAAGGAACTATTAAAAACGTAACTATTATCCTTTAACCCACCATCATCCCCCCAATACCTTATCTCTGCTTCCACTCGGAGATTTGCATCACCGAGAGGGGCAGCTGAAATAACACAGTCTCCACATAGGAATCAGACGCACATCTCATGGGAGTAGCTGACCTGGGAATTACCTGCCCTCTTCCAAATAGTAAAATAAAATAGTCTGAACATTTGAAAAAAATCCAAAAATCCAAATGCTAGTGCCTCTCCCCCTATTCTCTTTGGGGTAGTACGATACCTAATGGATTGTGCTCTGTATGTCGTTTTATCTTTCTGTGGATGTCTGATCAGCAGCTGCAACTGGGTTTAACTTCTGCCCGTGTACCTAATTAGGCTTGCGGGTTGCACCAGAAGGAGGATACCAGCACAGGTCATAACAACTTCTACAGACTGTTTCGTCATTCACACAGTAGGAAGTGGTACTAATGTGTCAGTGTGCTCACAGCAACCTGACGTCAGTGGTAATGAAATTGTTTAGCAAATTTACTTTGATAGGAATAATACAGATGTTTCCTGAGAATGAAGAACCACTCAATTCTCCCCATTAAGGACAGAGGATGCTGGAACGTTGCTGAATTCCCCCGGAACACTGGCAGAAGTGAATGAACCAGTGATCAGAATGTTCACAATCTGCCCTGATACTCTCTCCTTCCCCTGTTCTAGCGTTGTGTCAGTGGCTCAGCACCGCTGTAATTGCAACAGAAAGACGCAGCCACAAATGTGGAAATTCTATGCAAAACATTTCCTGTACTACGACAGCTGTAATAGGACAAGGAATTGGAACAAATAAATATTCGGTAACACATAGAGCCTCTCAGCACACCTATGTGAACTGCTAGTTGGCGGACGTTTAAGTGGACGGCGCAGAAGAAGCAGCTTTGTGCAGCACCTAGAACATACTTCCTCTATGTGACTATTATTATTCACATATATTACACATCACTTGTGTATTATATAATTATATCGGCTCATGCTTCCAAGGAGAAACAAAAAAACACTGAGACTGACATAAAAAACAAGTTTGATATAAAGTTATACATACTATCTTATATCCCAGCATGATCAGGGCAATTACCACCAGCACCACGGTGAGGATCAAGACCCCCAATATTACCCCAACACGGCTCCTGTCTGTCTTGCCATCTGAAATAAGAGATTTAAGAACATGTAATTTATTTAAAAAAGAGGGAACATCAAATAAAAAATAGATCACAGACATAACAGTTTCCACAGTAAATTTATAGGATAATCCCTGGAAGACGACCAAAACCAAATTGTACTAAAAATCACCATCACCATCTATATTCCCTACCACACACACACACTATTGTCCATTTTTATCAGAATCCAATCAATCTACCAGTATGTTTTTTGGATTGTGGGAGGAAACCGGAGCACCCGGAGGAAACCCACGCAGATACGGGGAGAACACACAAACTTCACACAGATAAGGCCGTGGTCCGGAATTGAACTCATGACCCCAGCGCTGTGAGGCAGTTACATTTCTTGCACTTGATACTTCATATAGACAAACATTACAGGGACCAATCTTGTAAACCGGACTCTGTCCTGTGTCATCAGGATGAGGATGTGTCTACAACGTTTGGGGTTTGTGTTGTACTGATTGTTATGTTTAGGACACGTTTTACTTTGAATGAGCCTGTGCCTTTCTCAGCGAAGTGATTTTAATTTCATGTAATGAACTGAAATGTAAGACTACAGGGTCTTAGAGAGAGATATTTTATATAGTACATTAGTTTGTCTTAAGAGCTTTTATATAGGGTATATAAAACGTCATGAACCTCCATTAATAGAGGGTTTGGCCTCATGATAACCCTGACACAGAATATCTCTATTACCTTCTCTGCAGGATTCCTCCAGGACACATCTGCTGCAGTCTGACGTCCATGTAACACAGGAGCAGATCCCTGGGTCATACAGCTCAGTTATATCACAGGTGAGAATCACATCTGATCCATTTATCCTGCAGGACACACTGCAGGGATCCGGAATGGAGGCCTCAGTGAGTACATTATTATCTGGTATCTTGGCTGCATAGAACAACATATACAGAGTGTGTTAATTAAAGGGTCACAGCAAATCATTATTTATTTCCTATGAGAAATTAAAATCTATGCAGAATTTGAAAACAGTTCACTGTACAAAAACAGTGAGTGCAATTTAATTAACGTGGAACAAAATAATCAATTAAAAGGGAATATCCCAGGTACATCTCCAAATATTACCTACCTAGGTTCTGATGTTCAGGCTAATCGGAGGTCCCTTAGGGCTAGATTTACTAAACTGCAGGTTTGAAAAAGCGGAGATGTTGCCTATAGCAACCAATCAGATTTTAGCTGTCATTTTGTAGATGACATGATGATGTCACACCCGGCATTCAGTCAGTCTGGAGCAATGGAGCAGAGAGGAGGGATGCCGGTGCCGCGATCACGTGAGTATGTTTTTTTTTTTTTATTTTAACTACCCTGCTCCCCCCACCAACGACCATGAAAAAAAAAAAAAAAGAGAAAAAAATGTTTTGTTTTTTTTTAAAAAAATTTTTTAATCCAGAGTAGGCAACCGCCCATCTGTTTCAATTTTGAAAATCCCCCCAGACTCAATATTGCAATCCAATTTTTACCCTATATCCACTACTATCCTTTATTTTAAATTAACGGTCGTATCCCTGGATACACCTTTCCGCTAAAAATTTGTCTAACCCTTTCTTAAACATATCTATTGAATCTGCCATCACAACCTTCCCTGGCAATGAATTCCATATCTTGACTGCCCTTACTGTAAAGAACCCCTTCCTTTGCTGGTTGTGAAATTTCCTCTCCTCTAACCTCAGGGGATGACCACGTGTCCTGTGTATGGTCCTTGGGGTAAAAAGTTCCCATGAAAGCTCTCTTCTATTGACCCCTAATGTATTTGTACATAGTAATCATATCCCCTCTTAGACGCCTCTTTTCTACATTAAACATGCCTAAACTGGCTAACCTTTCCTCATAACTTAATGACTCCATACCCTTTATCAATTTTGTCGCCCTTCTCTGAACCCTTTCTAGTTCCAAATTATCTTTTTTATAAAGTGGTGCCCAGAACAATACTGCATATTCAAGATGAGGTCTTACCAACGATTTATAAAGTGGCAAAATTACACTGTCTTCCCTTGCATCTATGCCCCTTTTTATGCATGCCAATACTTTGTTTGCCCTTGCAGCTGCTGCTTGACATTGAGCACTATTGCTAAGTCTGTCTACGAGCACTCCCAAATCCTTTTCCATTATAGATTCTCCCAAATTAATTCCATTTAATTTATAGATTGCGTTCTTGTTTTTAATCCCTGAATGCATAACCTTACATTTATCTGTGTTAAACCTTATATTCCATTTAGCCGCCCAATCCTCCAGTTTATTTAAGTCCCTCTGTAGAGAAGCTACATCTTGCTCTGATTTTATTACCTTACAGAGTTTAGTGTCATCTGCAAAAATAGAAACTTTACTCTCTAAACCATCACCAAGGTCATTAATAAATATATTAAAAAGGAGTGGTCCCAGCACGGAACCTTGAGGTACTCCACTTAAGACCTTTGACCAATTAGAAAATGTTCCATTTATCACAACTCTCTGTTCCCTATTCTCTAACCAGTTTTCGATCCAAGTACAAATTTTGATTCCTAGACCCAGTTCCCTTATTTTGTAAACCAACCTTTTGTGTGGCACTGTATCAAAGGCCTTTGCAAAATCTAAGTAGACCACATCTACTGTCCTGCCCTGGTCTAAGTTCCCACTAACTTCCTCGTAGAAACTAATTAGATTAGTTTGACATGACCTATCCCTCACAAATCCATGTTGATTCCCACTAATAATTTTATTGCGTACCAAGTAATCCTGAATACTGTCCCTTAAAATACCTTCCAGTAGTTTCCCCACTATTGATGTCAGGCTTACAGGTCTATAATTCTCTGGTTGTGATCTCGTCCTCTTTTTAAACAACGGCACCACATCTGCTATTCGCCAATCCCTTGGTACTGAGCCTGATGAGATTGAATCTCTGAAAATTAAGAATAACGGTCTAGCTATTTCCGAGTTTAACTCCATAAGGACCCTTGGGTGTATGCCATCTGGACCTGGAGCTTTATTTATCTTAATATTCTTCAGTCGCCTTTGAACTTCTTCCTCTGAAACCAAGTATTAATTAATGGCATGGTTTTATTTCCATTTTTATGTATTACTTCTACCATTTGTTCCTCTCTGGTAAATACTGAAGAAAAGAACATGTTTAATATCTCTGCTTTTTCCTTAGTATCATTTATCAATTCACCCATCTCACTTCTTAGGGGTCCTATATTATCTTTTTTAATCCTTTTGCCATTTATATACTTAAAAAACTTTTTCAGTACTCCAATCAATGTCCGGATAATTAAAATCCCCCATAATTAAAATTTGACCTAGTTGTGTAGCCTTTTCAATTTGCTGTAGAAGTTGGGCTTCCTCAATCGTACTTATATCTGGCGGTTTATAGCATATCCCTATCAGCAACTTCTCTGAACTTTTTCCTCCGCTGGATATTTCCACCCACAATGCCTCTATATTATCACCAATATTCTCGTATATAACTTCCTGAATACTTGGTTTTAATTCTGGCTTAATATAAAGACATACTCCTCCTCCCCTTTTATTTACCCTATCCCTCCTGAAGAGAGAATAGCCTTCCAAGTTGACTGCCCAGTCATGTGTATCATCCCACCAGGTCTCAGGAATACCTATAATATCATACTGCTCATTCATTGCTACTAGTTCTAACTCCCCCATTTTACCTGTCAGGCTTCTTGCATTTGCAAGCATACACTTAAGTCTATTGCCTCCCTTAGGTATTTCTTTTTGCTTTAAAAAAGGCCGCTCCTTATCGGCTATGCTTCCCTTTCCCCCCTCTCCACCCCCTTTACTCTTGTTAAATTCCTCCTTACTACTCTCAATGTTTATCCCATAAATACTTGCTTGCCCCTCCCCCCCGGAGCCTAGTTTAAAATCTCCTCCAACCTTCTAACCATCCTCTCCCCTAGCACTGCAGCCCCCTCCTCATTCAGGTGCAATCCATCACGACAATAAAGATGGCAACTGACCGAGAAATCAGCCCAGTGCTCTAAGAATCCAAAACCCTCCTTCCTACACCAATCTTTTAGCCACGCATTAACCTCCCTAATCTCCCGCTGCCTCCCTGGACTAGCGCGTGGCACAGGTAGTATTTCCGAAAATACTACCTTGGATGTCCTTGCCTTAAGTTTGCGACCTATGTCCCTGAAATCATTCTTTAGGACACCCCTTCTTCCTCTAACTCGGTCATTGGTGCCAACATGCACCAAAACCGCTGGGTCATTCCCAGCCCCTCCCAACAATCTGTCCACCCGATCCGCAATATGCCGAGCCCGAGCACCCGGGAGACAACACACTGTTCGGCATGCACAGTCCCGGTAACAGATTGCCCTATCTACCTGCCTAATAATTGAATCCCCTACCACCACAATCTGCCTGGGCCCCTGAGTAACTTTGGTCCCCTCTGTGCTGGAGAGACCATTCCCCTGGTTGCTAGAGGAAGCAGTGTCATCCAACTCTACCAATTCTGAACTGCCTTCCACATGTACTGTTTTACTGTATCTTCTCTGCGGAACCTTTATGTTGTATATGAAGTAAAACAGAAGAACTAAAATCATCCAAAACAGCAGAGTATGGAATCGGTTTAAAATAATAATTGGTGGAGTCTGTCGATGTTTAACCAGCCACCTGTCTTATTGGGTATTTAGAAGAATATAAGAAGGTGCTTGAGGTAGACAAGGCCATGCAAATAAAATATAAACATTTCATTTACTGACTAAAAGGCATAACTATATATATCGTGGCTTCAGTTATGTGTGGGAAAGGTAGTGCACAATTACCTCCCGTGTTATAAATTTTACGTCTACCAACGTCAGTGCTGCTGGATTTTGTAAAGATATTTTTTTAAAACTTACTAAAGTACATTTCATGGTTCTCTATCAGGACTATTTCCTCTGAAACACTCCCTGTGTCCTGGACATCTGCTGCCCCCCCCCCCCCCACTCCCACTCACTGCAGCCCAGCTTCATATCTATCTTGGATCATACTATTTATTATATTATATAGGTTAAAATAACTCACCGAAAATTATTCGATACAGCTGACCATGCGTTTCTCCATCGGATAACTCTATATCAGCTCTGTACAGTCCTTGGTCTTCCAGCGTTACATTAATTATGGTTAACGAAGCATCGTTAGAACTGCGCAGTCTTCCTTTATAACGAGATTCTCGTATATCCACATTTCCGTCCGGTGTTGTTGTAGCAAAATGGATAACGTCAGCTGTGATCCACGAGACATCTCTGATTTTGTTATTTAACCAAATTGCTTTTACTTCCAGAGTCACACGTCCTCCCTCTGTTACATATATGCTCCGTTCACTGGATGTCTCGGATAACACATCTGACAATGTAAACGTTCCATTATTGACACAAAAGAACATTCTGTACATTGAGTTCTAGATACGGTGCAGCGTCCTCATAATATGGTTATTACATACACAGTAAATGTTACAGGTGTCGTGTAGAACCCAGACATTGTATAGAACATATGTACAGAGCTCCCACGCTCAGCTCTCTTCAGCCTACAGACCATTCAGCACCCAAAGCACCAGTCACAATGATTCAATCTCACTTTTCATTGGGGACGTCTTTATTTGAAGTGTCAAAACTTGATCTTGTTAGCTGTTGTATATGTAATGGGAGAATAATAAATTTGCCATATTAAGAGGAAAAAAAAAAGTTTGGATCTCAATTAGGCCAGAAACATTTAGCCTCTCTATAATAGTCCAAATTCCTTTAGCCTGGTGTAGATTCTAGTTCATTTTACAAAAGGGGGAAACTAACAGTAAGAAAAAAGAATGAAGATAGGACTGTAAAAATAGAAGCATACAGTGCATTATCAACAATCACAATTAAAGCTGGGTACACAATTATGCAATCACAAGTTAACCCGTGCATGATACTCATGCATTCTAGTCAAATCAAGCTACTTAAGGTCTTAAAAAGTTTCTTGTCATGCATTTGGCCTAGCCCAGGCCTCCTCAGGGGAAGAGCGTTACTTCCCGACGCAAGCGCCCTTTTTAATGTGTGTTCATGAGGTAAAATTACCTCACGAAAATGAGTTTGACCCCTCAACTCGTAAATTTAGCCTTTACTACCCCTCCCATGGGGGGAAGGGGGGATGATGGAAGTTAACGGACCTCACTATTCTAATTTTTTTGTCAAATAATGTCAGTATACCAAATTTCAGGTCAATTGGATGAGCCCTTTCTGAGAAAATAGTTTTTTACACACACACACACACCCACCCCCCCCCGCTAGACTTTTACTTTTATAATATTAGATAATGCTAAGAATTTAGTAGGTCAGTGTATAACTCCGCCCAGCAGGTGGCGCTGCAGCTTGTTTTTTTTTTTTTCACACACACAGACTAACACACGCCACTAGGCTTGTTATATATATATATATATATATATGATACTTAAAGTGCAATTTCTGTAACGATTTCACCCACGACTGAAAGTCCCGATCCATGTGTACACACCTACACAATTGACCTTCAGATTTGTGATCCTCATCTCATAACCATCTGCTGAAAAGATGGTGACTCTGTACACTCTACAGATATCTGCCTACGCTGCTGGTGGTCAGTGCGTGCACACTTCCACATTTGACATCATTCCATCGTTGATCATGATTTTTAGGAAGTTTAGAAAACCAAATCAACAGAAGTGATGTGTTTCGGTATGATAAAATACAATCGTGTTTAATTATCGCACAAATCTGCGATAATTACTCTGTGACTATAACAATGCTCTCGTGCCTAAATCGTGATATATGAATAACATGTGTCACTGTCAATTTATCATTATGTTGAATTACCGATAATGATATCCTCCTCTTCGAAATATAAAACGACGAAGATTAGAGAAGTGAAAACTTGTCTTAACTCAATGAAGATTTTTTGGGGCACATCCAGTCTGTGCATAATATAATTATCACTAGGGCACAGTAGTGGCCCTACTGTGCAGCAAGGGGCCAATGAACTTTGAGGTTTGATCTGGCTGAAGCAGCACGTTATGAGCAGGAGACCGGAACCTGGAGGACTCTTTGCTAACTTTACAGTCTATTAAGGCCATAGGCAAACCGAGGGGGGGGGGGTTTCCTAGTGCCTGGAAACCCCTGCTGCTGTCATCTCACTACGGAATCCTGGAAACTCGCAAGCAGCAATCAATAAACGGGCAGCAATACCTTCTACACCAGGCTAGTACGTGGTAGGTAACAATAAACACGTCCTTAATTTAAAATCCAGCTTTCTTCACCCACCTCCCCACCAATGTTTATATAAAATGCTTAACGGCTGATAACCTTTCCTTACATTATACTCTTATCGTTTTAACCATAACCATAATAAAGACACGACAACTTAAATGTGGGGAAAGTAACACGGGATTTATTGCAGGTATGGTGGTGGAGAAGGAGCAGTCCGAGTCGACATCCGCCAGGCCAACCAGGATGCCCCAAGCCTTCCAGGGGGCATCCGCAAATGGGGGACAACCACACACCCCAAGGTGCACATATCTACCTAAACGGGGCTACCGCCCCGGGCACTACAGAACCCTCCCCTTTTCTAGGCTAACGGAAGCAACCACAAGTCAACCCGGTCGGGAAGTACTTGTACCAAGACTAATAGCCTATTCCATTTGAAAACAGGTGGGTTAAGCGTGCCCGATACCGTCATGTGCCCTTACCACTGGCCGTCGACTCTACTGCGATTTCCGGGCCACTGCTCCTCCAAGATAACCACCACCGCCAAACTGTACCGGTACAGGATCACTGCAGATGACCATCTTTATTGTTCCATAGGGAGGGAGGGTGGGCAACGCCCAGCAGTCTAAGAGAGTGATTCTTCTCCGCCCATTCCATATATAACCTCCGTAACTCCTCCCCATGACTCATCCGGACGTCATGAGCAGACCACACAAATTAACCCCCAGAGTACCAATACAGTTCAATACAGCCTTAATTTTTATTATCCTTCGAGCTTAGATACAGCCCTCTGTTCTTATACCCGTCTGAAACTCAGCTCTATTTGGCTTTTTAAAAAGCTCACGGCAATCTCTGTCACTCATTTAGTTTTCATGAAAATCACAACTGTACGGTAGAAGCTATAAGCGACCGCCCAAGTATGACTCACTGTCTTCAGCCTGTACCATGGGAATATGTTTAAGATTAATAAGATTAAAACCTTACTACATTGTTCTTTCATGTTTCCTTTTTTACTTTGGTGAAGAAATGTTCTCCAATATATTTTAAAATTAATTTCAGTTTATGCCTCTAAATATCACAATTTTGCTCCCTCCAAAACCCTACGCCCTATGCTGCAGCCTAGTCAGCCTATTGGATAATCAGGCCCTGAGCAAAATTAACAAAAGGTGAATTTGTATGACCTCAGAGCCCCCCGGGCTCCATACAGAAGTTACCCTGTGACGACAACCCCGGGGTAGTGCGATCAGACTTATACCCTTGCTGTTCTGTATTTGCTCTGTATCCGTACAGATATTCAGAGAGGACAGAGAGACAAACTGGAAAACCGTTCAAGATGTAAAAGCCAAGCCGGATTCATGCCAAGTTCTTCCACTCCAGATCATATCTACAACCTTTACACACTGATGAAGAATCACATACACAACAAATACAGTCAAACGCAGAAGCTAAGAAATTACTTCAGCCAACATAGGAAATGAGGGTAAACTAGTGAGTCCACAGCAGGTATATAGTTACAGTACAGAGATTCTGGCATTGCACCAAGTAACTCACAGTTTTGTAGGGAAAGGAACACGAACCAGAGGATGATTCTGTCCATGTTCCTCTATCTGCATCAGCTGAACTGAAAAAAACGAAACAAAGACACATTCAAATACAGCTGTAGATACGGAAAGAAGACAAGCTATTACATAATACCCATACGAATCATACCATGGATTTCCCGAAAACTTATATTCAGATGTCCTTGGTTGGAACGGTGCTGGGTGTCTGCTGCTGCTGTCAGTTTAGGAATTTATCGGAGTACGGTCTTGTTGATTCCTGTGTGACGAGTCAGGATTGGAGTAGAGACAGTTCTGTGGTTTTCTCCTCTGGGGGCACATTTATCAATATTCACATAAAGTGAAAAGTAGTTTTCAATCCTTATCGCAATGATAAGGATTGAACTACTTCTCACATTTATGTACAGCCCTGCACAGAAACAGCAGTTCCGAAAAACTGCTGTTTCAGTGATAAAAAAAAAAATCATACTTACCCCCCTCTTCGGAAGCGCTGTCTTCGGGTCTTCTCTTCACTCTTCAATTGCGCATGTCCAGTTCCAAGAACTGGACATGCGCACACAGATCCCCTCTCTGTCTCTGCAACGATAGTTGTAGAGAGAGAGCGCTGAGTGACAGGGAGGGATCATGTGATCCCTCCACACATGCGCTGTCCAGCTCTGCTCTCCGGAGCAGAGCTGACAGAATTAGATTTCCTCAATTCGGATGATGTACGCCAGCCTCAGCTGGTACATTAACATGACAAGTTACCGAAAAAAATGTTTTTTCGGGACTTGTTAGAGTGCGGCCAGGAGCAGTCACCATTCTGTTGAATGGTGACTGCTCCCAAAAAACGAAGAGGAATGCAAAGCAGCAGATATCCATGATATCTGCTGCGATGCCCCCTAATAAATTTGTGGAGGACACTGTGGGACCTTAATGACCCGTTAAAAGCACTATCGTGCTTTATTAAATATGCCCCCTGTAACGTACAGCACTTCTGTTACTGACTAACACAGCAATGGCTGAGCACACAAGAGCAGGACACGTCTCATCCACACACTACATAGCAGACATCAGCCGGCTCAGGGAACAACAGACTGAGGATTGTCTACTCACAACAGCACAAAGCTGTACCCAGCTAAGCCCCCAAACCAACAGCAGCCGCAGAGCGACGTGACCAACACCAGACAACCGCTACAGATCCCACCAACCAGATCTTTTTGCACTTCAAGGATAACTGATACAATTTTCACATTTGGAAGATTTCTGCGATCAGAAACACTGCCGCCTATTGCGGTAAGTAATCTCTACTCATATTACTGCACACTTCTACAGGGAGTGAGGAAAAACACGCATTTCAGCAGAGTGTATTTTCTGAGACACCGCACTGAATTGAATCTGCTCCATAGAGTGAGAAAATCCAGTGGGAGGCAGCAACAGCGCACCATACCATACCAGTGCACACAGTCTACAACCTCTGCTACTGAACCCTGGAATAAAGTCTCAGATTTGTAGCAATATTTCTCTTAGCAAATTCATCTGCATCACTTGTTCCCTCTACACTTTCAGGTCATCCAGATTAGAAACAGCTGTTAGATCCTTTATATTGTGGACATTTTTGTACATGAAAATTGCCTTGTGTATTTAAACAGCATAATGAAAATCTATGTGATTTAAATAAGTTGTAGATTGCATTTTTTCAGCGTATATCTAACATTTTCTTACGCAAGGAGTCGTGCTTTTCGTTGATCGTCAATGCTAAATGCATGAAGAGAGAGTGAATATGACATGGAAATCTACAACAGAAGACAGGAGGTGTTTCCATAGTGTAGATTAAAACCGTATGTGTTATATACCAGTCAGGTGCCCCAGTATAACCAGTAGCCATGTTACATACCAGTCAGGCACACCAGTAGCCATGTTACATACCAGTCAGGTTCCCCCGTATACCCAGTAGCCATGTTACATACAAGTCCCAGTATACCCAGTAGCCGTGTTACATACCAGTCAGGTTCCCCAGTATACCCAGTAGCCGTGTTGCATACAAGTCCCAGTATGACCAGTAGCTGCGTTACACGAAAATGAATGAGGATAATGTGTTCCAATGTATAAGACTGTTACTTGTACGGGAGAGACTGCAGCTTTCCCCTGTAATAACCAGCAGCACATTATCAGCCAGTCACGTGGGGAGTGCGGGAACTAACTGTGTCTCATCACTTCCTTTATTAATTACATACATGTCCCACCTTGTTCTGTGTGTATATGTCCCAAACCTCTGTATGTGAAAATAAATAAATAAATAAATATATACACCTGTGTGTACGATACTGGTGGTATAAGCTGAAGCCCAATAGCCGAGTAGATATCCAGAGAGTAGTCAGACGTTTTCCGGGTCGGTGTACAAGCGGATAGTCACAGATGCAGGTAGAGGAGCAGGGAGCAGGAGGTGAGCAAGCAGAATACTCACGCATATGTCTGAACCAGAAAGTGCCATTTATAGGCCCAAACAGGAAACCGGATTCAAGATGGTTTCTCCTTGATTCCAAACTGGCCATCTTGGATAAGGGCAAATCTGAGGGCAACTTTGCAAATACAGAGACCTCTAGTTGTCGGAGGTGCAAATCTCAAAGTAATTCCTTACACAGTTGTAGTGTACTGTATAATATTATACATATATATCTTCGTTACACAAAGAGAAAAATCTCTCTCCCATAAAGGAGGCACTCTAAGTTCAAAATTTTAATGTAATAAATCATTTTATTCAATTCATTAAAACAACCATGAGTGAAATATAAATAGATAGTAGAAAAGTGAAAATAAAGTATGAAAATGTGATTAAAAACAAAAGTAATTTTCACCGTACAGCCATGTCAGGTGTTGTTCAAAATATACATATTCCATGTTCCATTAAAGTGTATCACAACAACTTGACTCTCATGTAGTTATTTTTACAATTTTTTATTTCTTTTTATTTTATTATTATTGTAAACTACACAATACATACCTTAATCCCCTGTTTATACCTGTAATACCCAATTTATACAAAACATATTGACTATAGGTCTAGGTATCTTGATTAGCCAATAGGTTAATAAATGTGCCTCCTCTCTAATAATAAATAAAATGGAATCTATAGTGGGCTGTGAACTCTCACTACAATACTCATGCGTCTAATCCTCACGATTAGATACTAAATAGATACAAAAACGGCCAACTGCAATATAATGCTGTATAGTAACAATGACAAGTGAAGCCCTAAGCGGAACGTCCTTAAACTCAGGGATAGGGACAACAAATGGTACCTGCAGCTTTAAGGTTCAAGGTAACTCCTCTCCTGTAGCCAACCAATGGGCTGGGGGGGGGGGGGGGGGACGCCCTGGAGAGGTTATACGCCGGCCACAGGCATGTGGAGGCCTCATTGCCCGGCTGGAAAAACCCACCGCACCCACCCTAGATGTTAGGTGTCATGATATGTCATTAACCTTTTGCTTTCAGATTGTGGCAGGAAGGCAAATGTGGTGAGTCGGCAACCGGTCACACGGTGCTACCGCTGATTGGCCAAATGGCACTACCCTCTTCGAAGCACCTTGGCTCTTGGTTCATTAAACAGAACTCCTTGGAATGCTCTGTACGGGCAGGACACTGCGAGCCAAGAGGGGGGACAGGTAAACTGAAGCCAGATTTAGCACCGGCCAATCGTAAACGGAGTCGTCCTGGGACCAGTGGTTAGTGCCTCAGGGCCACACTGTTTGGTAAGTTTTGACTAGGGATGAGCGCACTCGGATTTATGAAATCCGAGCCCACCCGAACGTTGCCGATCCGAGTCGGATCCAAGACAGATCCGGGTATTGGCGCCAAATTCAAATCTGAAACTGAGGCTCTGACTCATAATCCCGTTGTCGGATCTCGCGATACTCGGATCCTATAAATTCCCCGCTAGTCGCCGCCATCTTCACTCGGGCATTGATCAGGGTAGAGGGAGGGTGTGTTAGGTGGTCCTCTGTCCTGGTAGATCTCGTGCTGTGCTGTGCTGTGCTGTGCTGTGCTGTTTAGTTCTGTGCTGTGCTGTGCTGTGCTGTGTTCTGCAGTATCAGTCCAGTGGTGCTGTGTGCTGTGCTCTGTCCTTCTGAGGTCAGTGGTGCTGCTGGGTCCTGTGCTGTGTCCTGTTCAGTCCAGTGGTGCTGTGTCCTGTGCTCTGTGCTTCTAAGGGCATAGTTATTTCCCCAATATTCCCCTGTGTTTAAAAAAATAAAAAAAAGTTATTTAAAAAAATACCAAAAACTAATTTAATTTTTTTTAATTACCACAAAATTTGCACAACCAATCCAGCAGTATAAGCCCATTGGTACTGCAATATTACCAAGTTCACACATTCAGCAGTAAAAGTCCAGTGGTACTGCAATATTACAAAGTTTACACATTCTGCAGTATCAGTCCAGTGGTGCTGTGTGCTGTGCTCTGTCCTGCTGAGTTCCGTAGTGCTGCTGGGTCCTGTGCCGTGTCCTGTTCAGTCCAGTGGTGCTGTGTCCTGTGCTTCTAAGGGCATAGTTATTTCCCCATTATTCCCAAGTTTTTAAAAAATTAAAAAAAAAAGTAAAAAAAAAATTACTATTAAAAATTAAAAAAAATAAATATATAATTATAACCAAATTTGCAAAACCAATCCAGCAGTATAAGTCCATTGGTACTGCAATATTACAAAGTTCACACATTCTGCAGTATCAGTCCAGTGGTGCTGTGTCCTGTGCTCTGTCCTGCTGAGTTCCGTAGTGCTGCTGGGTCCTGTGCCGTGTCCTGTTCAGTCCAGTGGTGCTGTGTCCTGTGCTCTGTGCTTCTAAGGGCATAGTTATTTCCCCATTATTCCCAAGTTTTTAAAAAATAAAAAAAAATTAAAAAAAAAAAAAAAATTAAAAAAAAAAAAAAATATATATAATAATTATAACCAAATTTGCAAAACCAATCCAGCAGTATAAGTCCATTGGTACTGCAATATTACAAAGTTCACACATTCTGCAGTATCAGTCCAGTGGTGCTGTGTCCTGTGCTCTGTCCTGCTGAGTTCCGTAGTGCTGCTGGGTCCTGTGCCGTGTCCTGTTCAGTCCAGTGGTGCTGTGTCCTGTGCTCTGTGCTTCTAAGGGCATAGTTATTTCCCCATTATTCCCAAGTTTTTAAAAAATAAAAAAAAAGTAAAAAAAAATAAAAAATTTAAAAAAAAAAAAATATATAATAATTATAACCAAATTTGCAAAACCAATACAGCAGTATAAGTCCATTGGTACTGCAATATTACCAAGTTCACACATTCTGCAGTATCTTGGAGACCAAAAATTTGGAGGATAAAGTAGGGAAAGATCAAGACCCACTTCCTCCTAATGCTGAAGCTGCTGCCACTAGTCATGACATAGACGATGAAATGCCATCAACGTCGTCTTCCAAGCCCGATGCCCAATCTCGTAGTACCGGGCATGTAAAATCCAAAAAGCCCAAGTTAAGAAAAAGTAGCAAAAAGAGAAACTTAAAATCATCTGAGGAGAAACGTAAAGTTGCCAATATGCCATTTACGACACGGAGTGGCAAGGAACAGCTTAGGCCCTGGCCCGTGTTCATGACTAGTGGTTCAGCTTCACCCACGGATCTTAGCCCTCCTCCTCCTCCCCCCCCTACAAAAAATTGAAGAGCGTTATGCTGTCAGCAACAAAACAGCAAACAACTCTGCCTTCTAAAGAGAAATTATCACAAATCCACAAGGCGAGTCCAAGGATGTTGGTGGTTGTCAAGCCTGACCTTCCCATCACTGTACGGGAAGAGGTGGCTCGGGAGGAGGCTATTGATGATGTAGCTGGCGCTGTGGAGGAACTTGATGATGAGGATGGTGATGTGGTTATTGTAAATGAGGCACCAGGGGGGGAAACAGCTGCTGTCCATGGGATGAAAAAGCCCATCGTCATGCCTGGTCAGAAGACCAAAAAATGCACCTCTTCGGTCTGGAGTTATTTTTATCCAAATCCAGACAACCAATGTATGGCCATATGTAGCTTATGTAAAGCTCAAATAAGCAGGGGTAAGGATCTTGCCCACCTAGGAACATCCTCCCTTATACGTCACCTGAATAACCTTCATAGTTCAGTGGTTAGTTCAGGAACTGGGGCTAGGACCCTCATCGGTACAGGGACACCTAAATCCCGTGGTCCAGTTGGATACACACCAGCAACACCCTCCTCGTCAACTTCCTCCACAATCTCCATCAGATTCAGTCCTGCAGCCCAAGTCAGCAGCCAGACTGAGTCCTCCTCAATACGGGATTCATCCGAGGAATCCTGCAGCGGTACGCCTACTACTGCCACTGCTGCTGTTGCTGCTGTTATTCGGTCATCTTCCCAGAGGGGAAGTCGTAAGACCGCTAAGTCTTTCACAAAACAATTGACCGTCCAACAGTCGTTTGCCATGACCACAAAATACGATAGTAGTCACCCTATTGCAAAGCGTATAACTGCGGCTGTAACTGCAATGTTGGTGTTAGACGTGCGCCCGGTGTCCGCCATCAGTGGAGTGGGATTTAGAGGGTTGATGGAGGTATTGTGTCCCCGGTACCAAATCCCGTCGAGATTCCACTTCACTAGGCAGGCGATACCAAAAATGTACAGAGAAGTACGATCAAGTGTCCTCAGTGCTCTAAAAAATGCGGTTGTACCCACTGTCCACTTAACCACGGACATGTGGACAAGTGGTTCTGGGCAAACGAAGGACTATATGACTGTGACAGCCCACTGAGTAGATGCATCCCCTTCCGCAGCAACAGCAACAGCTGCATCAGTAGCAGCAACTACAAAATGGCGGCTCGTGCAAAGGCAGGCAACATTGTGTATTACAGGCTTTAATAAGAGGCACAACGCTGACAACATATTAGAGAAAATGAGGGAAATTATCTCCCAGTGGCTTACCCCACTTAGACTCTCATGGGGATTTGTGGTGTCAGACAATGCCAGTAACTGTCCATTGCACGAATATTTGCAACAGGGACAATTTTAGGGTTAAGAAAGTCAACTAATAACACTTCGACGCTGTCTGTCTTTATAAACACTACACTTGGAAGTTGGAGGAGGTATTGTGGCCCCGGCACCAAATTTACTACCGGGGCCACTCCACTGTGCAGTCCATATTTAGGTGTATCAGATATTAAACAACGGTGACAGTTGATGCCCAATTTTTTAATTATATTGTGGCCTCGGTACCAAATTGTGTACCGGGGCCACCACACTACGCAGTCCATACCCTTTTTTGGTGGAATTCTGACACGTGGAGGGTTTTTGAATTATATTGTGGCCTCGGTACCAAATTGTGTACCGGGGCCACCACACTACGCAGTCCAGATACTTGTTTGGTGGAATTCAGAGCAGTTGAGGGTTTTATTATTATATTGTGGGGACCACTCTATCTATACCACACTACAACTCTATACCACTCTATTTAATACTTTAATTCTATTTAATACTTTAATTCTATTTAATACTTTAATTCTATTACTAATTACCATAAAGAGGAACTGCAGCTTCTATTTAATACTTTAATTCTATTAGTAGTTACCATAAAGAGGAACAAAATAAACCAATTTTACCAAAAGTATAATATGACTTAGACTTACAAACACTACACTTGAAAGATGGTGCCTTTAAATGAAAAAGTCAGTCTTCATTGCACGACTATGTGCAACAGGGACAGTTTTTTGGTTTACAAAGTCAACCAATAACACTTCGACCCTGTCTGTCTTTAACATACTTGTTGGGATCTCAATGACGAATTGTCTGTACCATGTTTGGAGGAGGTATTGTGGCCCCGGTATCAAATTGGGTACCGGGGCCACCCCACTACGCAGTCCAGATACTTGTTTGGTTGAATTCAGACCAGTTGAGGGTGTATTTATTTTATTGTGGCCCCGGCACCAAATTTACTACCGGGGCCACTCCACTGTGCAGTCCATATTTAGGTGTATCATATATTAAACAACGATGACAGTTGATGCCCAATTTTTTAATTATATTGTGGCCTCGGTACCAAATTGTGTACCGGGGCCACCACACTACGCAGTCCATACCCTTTTTTGGTGGAATTCTGACACGTGGAGGGTTTTTTAATTATATTGTGTCCTCGGTACCAAATTGTGTACCGGGGCCACCACACTACGCAGTCAAGATAGATAGATGCGTATCATAGATAAAGTACATTCAGTGGTGTGGGGCAAATTGAAAAATATTCAAAATGCACTGACATTATCAAAAACAAGAGGTTGTCACACGCTAAAACTCCAACATGTATATGATGGAGAGGATGGAGGAGCAGCCGTATGTGTAGTGTAATGCAGACCTGTTGAAGGTTTTTTATATATTTTATTGTGGTGCCCAGTGCCCACTCCTCTAGGCAGTCCAGGTACATTTATTGGTGCGAATCATAAAAGTTCAGGGTTTTTAATATATATTGTGGTGACCCACTCCTCTACGCAGTCCAGGTACATTTATTGGTGCGATTCATAAAAGTTCAGGGTTTTTAATATATATTGTGGTGACCCACTCCTCTACGCAGTCCAGGTACATATATTGGTGCGATTCATAAAAGTTCAGGGTTTTTAATATATATTGTGGTGACCCACTCCTCTACGCAGTCCAGGTACATTTATTGGTGCGAATCAAACAAGTTGATGGTTTTCTTATTATATATATTGTGGTGACCCACTCCTCTACGCAGTCCAGGTACATTTATTGGTGCGAATCATAAAAGTTCAGGGTTTATAATATATTGTGGTGACCCACTCCTCTACGCAGTCCAGAAAGATACCTTGTTGCAACGTTTTGGACTAATAACTATATTGTGAGGTGTTCAGAATACACTGTAAATTAGTGGAAATGCTTGTTATTGATTGTTATTGAGGTTAATAATAGCCTAGGAGTGAAAATAAGCCCAAAAACTTGATTTTTAAACTTTTTATGTTTTTTAAAAAAAAATCCGAATCCAAAACCTTAAATCCGAACCGAGACCTTTCGTCAAGTGTTTTGCGAGACAAATCCGAACCCCAAAAATAACGAAAATCCGGATCCAAAACACAAAACACGAGACCTCAAAAGTCGCCGGTGCACATCCCTAGTTTTGACACACTCGGGGTCACCTCACCATCTTTGCCTTCTCCACCACCGAGTATAAAAGCTAAGCCAATTATAATCCAATGAATAAATCATAACGTTAATTAGTGAAATTTAACAGTTGTACGCGTCTTTATTCATAAAGGTATGTTGTATGGTTTAAATAAGTCACAAAGGGTAAGGTAACAGAGGTTAGGACTCTTCAATCTGCAGTTTATGTATAATATTGGAACAAATTGTGTCTCATATTCCTTCTAGTAAAATGTTCTCTTTATGAATCAGCAATAGGTTTTCCTATTACACAATGAGGAATGACTCATTTAGACACTCTGCACAAAGCAGGGTCCAACTTAATCAATGAGATATTAACTGTATAACCAGCTGCCTAGTATTAGCGCTCAGTATCTCAAACTGCTGGCAAATAAATTGATATACAACACGTAATTTATAGCTCTGTCATCTCCAATTAAGACAGTGCCGTGCCGTTATACTGATACCCTGTATAGCTATGAGCCTCAGATATATACTTCATATGTGTTACATTTAAAGGACACTCAATAGAGATATATTAAGCACCCCTCGACCTAAGATTTGTGTCCTATTCTATAGTCCTTCATTTGGAGCGCTCTATACTCTTAAGCAAAAAGTTCAGCTACATGAAATATAACACGGCAGCGAGTCAGACTGCTTTATTTATCTCGTCAAACGATCCACTCCTAACCTGTAAGTTAACACTGTACAGGTGGATTTTTTTTTTTTTTTGATCAAAATATGAACTAATACCTCATGTTTTCATTTTGCTAGACACACACAGATATGCAGTTACTGTGGTTTTCATGCTCGAACTCTGTCTTTGTAAACTATGTGATGGATATTATAAATAAAGTTCTTAAAGAAAGAGAAGTCTTACCCTCTCTCTCCTAATCCTCCTTCAATTCGTTTCAGCCGCCTGTCCAAGTCGCTCTACCTTATCTGTAATTGCAGACAAAGTTCTAAAATATGGAGGGTGATATTTCAAATACAATTAAACTATTAAGCAGCAAAGCAGCTAGTAGCCAGTATTTGCCATCAGAGTGCATTATATGGGTGGTATCTAATAATTCTGTCAATTGTTACCCCTTGTATTGCAACATATTACCATGGAGTCAAAATTCAGCAGGACGATGTATTTTTTTTACAAACTGGTAATCTCACCTATATAGGTTTTCTATTTCCTGCTATGTTATTTCATGGTTTATAGACAACTAAAGTATTGTTGGATAACATGATCCCCAAACCTCTGGCCTTTTTCCATAGGTGAAGGTTCAGGATCATCATCTCACTTTCCTCCAAACAAATCTCCACCTCCTCCTCTATAGGCTCCACCTTCATGATGGAGATGTAATTAAATATTGCACACAGAGCAATTATACCGCACACAACATTCGGTGCATACATCAGTCCGCTCAAGGCACCAAAAACGGGCTTTGAGGAGCCCAAATGTTTGGTCCACGACTGATCTGGAGGATGCATGTGCTGAATTATATGTCAATTGTTGCTCTGTGTGCAGAAGTTATAGACGATTGGGGAGCTGAGGTCACAGAGCTTAAGCGATGTCTTCTGCAAGAAGACCAAACACATTTTTGCTAAAGGGGTGACATTATTTAATTTGCATCTATAATTGTGGCGTAAGATTTTGAATTGCAATCTGTTCTTTTTAGAAAAACAATAAAAGTTACCCCAGTACAGCATAGAATATTAAAGTACTACACTTTGCCTTTGCACACCTAGCAGAGCTGAATTGATAAAGCAGTATTTCCGCTAACTTTTCTTACATGTGGTGTGACTAATGATAACATAGTTTTATTGTTTTGCTTGTTGACATCAGCGACACTCCTAATGCTGATACCGTGTGATAAGAGAAAGCTCGATCCCATACATGGAGCAATGTTGCGGCAACGGGGCTCTATGTACAGTAAATATTACAGGATATAATTAAAGCACAAACCATATCAAAATAACATGAACAATAATGTTACAGAGTAATATGTAGAGTTATTACATTACACACTTACCCAACAGCCACCCCTATTCCCCATTCCACTCAGATATTATGCCATAATGCTGGATACCACACAGGGGCGGGCTGGGCAGGGGGACATATGCCCCCAGGCCAGACAGAAATTATTTATTTTGGGCCGGTGGATTGACCGGTGGCTGGCCCCTCCTCCAGGACCAGCCACCTTTCATATTAGCTGCGGATCCTCCTGATCCGTTCCCCTCCCCCACCTATCTGTGAGAGCCTAGATGTCACATGGGACATGCACCACATGACAGGTGCTGTCCCATGTGAGAAGTTCTGCAGACAGCGCGTGGAGGGAGCAAGGTGAGTGTGGGGGGGAAAGTGAAGTATGTGCCCCAGTGTGCTGATATAGTGTGTGCCCCAGTGTGCTGATATAGTGTGTGCCCCAGTGTGCTGATATAGTGTGTGCCCCAGTGTGCTGATATAGTGTGTGCCCCAGTGTGCTGACATAGTGTGTGCCCCAGTGTGCTGACATAGTGTGTGCCCCAGTGTGCTGATATAGTGTGTGCCCAGTGTGCTGATATAGTGTGTGCCCCAGTGTGCTGACATAGTGTGTGCCCCAGTGTGCTGACATAGTGTGTGCCCCAGTGTGCTGATATAGTATGTGCCCCAGTGTGCTGACATAGTGTGTGCCCCAGTGTGCTGACATAGTGTGTGTGCCTCAGTGTGCTGATATAGTGTGTGCCCCAGTGTGCTGATATAGTGTGTGCCCCAGTGTGCTGATATAGTGTGTGCCCCAGTGTGCTGATATAGTGTGTGCCCCAGTGTGCTGACATAGTGTGTGTGCCCAGTGTGCTGATATAGTGTGTGCCCCAGTGTGCTGATATAGTGTGTGTGCCCAGTGTGCTGATATAGTGTGTGTGCCCAGTGTGCTGATATAGTGTGTGTGCCCAGTGTGCTGATATAGTGTGTGTGCCCAGTGTGCTGATATAGTGTGTGCCCCAATGTGCTGATATAGTGTGTGCCCCAGTGTGCTGACATAGTGTGTGCCCCAGTGTGCTGATATAGTGTGTGCCCCAGTGTGCTGATATAGTGTGTGCCCAGTGTGCTGATATAGTGTGTGCCCCAGTGTGCTGACATAGTGTGTGCCCAGTGTGCTGATATAGTGTGTGCCCCAGTGTGCTGATATAGTGTGTGCCCCAGTGTGCTGATATAGTGTGTGCCCCAGTGTGCTGATATAGTGTGTGCCCCGGTGTGCTGACATAGTGTGTGCCCAGTGTGCTGATATAGTGTGTGTACCCAGTGTGCTGATATAGTGTGTGCCCCAGTGTGCTGACATAGTGTGTGCCCCAGTGTGCTGACATAGTGTGTGCCCCAGTGTGCTGACATAGTGTGTGCCCCAGTGTGCTGATATAGTGTGTGCCCCAGTGTGCTGATATAGTGTGTGCCCCAGTGTGCTGATATAGTGTGTGCCCCAGTGTGCTGATATAGTGTGTGCCCCAGTGTGCTGACATAGTGCGTGCCCCAGTGTGCTGATATAGTGTGTGAACCAGTGTGCTGATATAGTGCGTGCCCCAGTGTGCTGATATAGTGTGTGAACCAGTGTGCTGATATAGTGTGTGCCCCAGTGTGCTGATATAGTGTGTGCCCCAGTGTGCTGACATAGTGTGTGCCCCAGTGTGCTGATATAGTGTGTGCCCCAGTGTGCTGACATAGTGTGTGCCCCAGTGTGCTGACATAGTGTGTGCCCCAGTGTGCTGACATAGTGTGTGCCCCGGTGTGCTGACATAGTGTGTGTGCCCAGTGTGCTGATATAGTGTGTGCCCCAGTGTGCTGACATAGTGTGTGCCCCAGTGTGCTGACATAGTGTGTGCCCCAGTGTGCTGATATAGTGTGTGCCCCAGTGTGCTGATATAGTGTGTGCCCCAGTGTGCTGACATAGTGTGTGCCCCAGTGTGCTGACATAGTGTGTGCCCCAGTGTGCTGATATAGTGTGTGCCCCAGTGTGCTGATATAGTGTGTGCCCCAGTGTGCTGATATAGTGTGTGCCCCAGTGTGCTGATATAGTGTGTGCCCCAGTGTGCTGATATAGTGTGTGCCCCAGTGTGCTGATATAGTGTGTGCCCCAGTGTGCTGATATAGTGTGTGCCCCAGTGTGCTGATATAGTGTGTGCCCCAGTGTGCTGATATAGTGTGTGCCCCAGTGTGCTGACATAGTGTGTGCCCCAGTGTGCTGACATAGTGTGTGCCCCAGTGTGCTGATATAGTGTGTGCCCCAGTGTGCTGATATAGTGTGTGCCCCAGTGTGCTGACATAGTGTGTGCCCCAGTGTGCTGACATAGTGTGTGCCCCAGTGTGCTGACATAGTGTGTGCCCCAGTGTGCTGATATAGTGTGTGCCCCAGTGTGCTGATATAGTGTGTGCCCCAGTGTGCTGATATAGTGTGTGCCCCAGTGTGCTGATATAGTGTGTGCCCCAGTGTGCTGACATAGTGTGTGCCCCAGTGTGCTGACATAGTGTGTGCCCCAGTGTGCTGACATAGTGTGTGCCCCAGTGTGCTGATATAGTGTGTGCCCCAGTGTGCTGATATAGTGTGTGCCCCAGTGTGCTGACATAGTGTGTGCCCCAGTGTGCTGACATAGTGTGTGCCCAGTGTGCTGATATAGTGTGTGTGCCCCAGTGTGCTGACATAGTGTGTGCCCCAGTGTGCTGACATAGTGTGTGCCCCAGTGTGCTGATATAGTGTGTGCCCCAGTGTGCTGATATAGTGTGTGTGCCCAGTGTGCTGATATAGTGTGAGCCAGTGTGCTGACATAGTGTGTGCCCCAGTGTGCTGATAGTGTGTGCCCCAGTGTGCTGATATAGTGTGTGCCCCAGTGTGCTGATATAGTGTGTGCCCCAGTGTGCTGACATAGTGTGTGCCCCAGTGTGCTGACATAGTGTGTGCCCAGTGTGCTGATATAGTGTGTGCCCCAGTGTGCTGATATAGTGTGAGCCAGTGTGCTGACATAGTGTGTGCCCCAGTGTGCTGATATAGTGTGTGCCCCAGTGTGCTGATATAGTGTGTGCCCCAGTGTGCTGACATAGTGTGTGCCCCAGTGTGCTGACATAGTGTGTGCCCAGTGTGCTGACATAGTGTGTGCCCCGGTGTGCTGACATAGTGTGTGCCCCGGTGTGCTGACATAGTGTGTGCCCCAGTGTGCTGACATAGTGTGTGCCCAGTGTGCTGATATAGTGTGTGCCCCAGTGTGCTGATATAGTGTGTGCCCCAGTGTGCTGACATAGTGTGTGCCCCAGTGTGCTGATATAGTGTGTGCCCCAGTGTGCTGATATAGTGTGTGCCCCAGTGTGCTGATATAGTGTGTGCCCCAGTGTGCTGACATAGTGTGTGCCCCAGTGTGCTGACATAGTGTGTGCCCCAGTGTGCTGACATAGTGTGTGCCCAGTGTGCTGATATAGTGTGTGCCCAGTGTGCTGACATAGTGTGTGCCCCAGTGTGCTGATATAGTGTGTGCCCCAGTGTGCTGACATAGTGTGTGCCCCAGTGTGCTGACATAGTGTGTGCCCCAGTGTGCTGATATAGTGTGTGCCCCAGTGTGCTGATATAGTGTGTGCCCCAGTGTGCTGACATAGTGTGTGCCCCAGTGTGCTGACATAGTGTGTGCCCCAGTGTGCTGACATAGTGTGTGCCCCAGTGTGCTGACATAGTGTGTGCCCCAGTGTGCTGACATAGTGTGTGCCCCAGTGTGCTGACAGTGTCTGCCCCAGTGCAGGGCTGCCAAGAGGAATTCAGGGCCCCGGTACAACAAATTCATGGGCCCCTCCCTTATAGTCGAGCATGCAAAAAACAATTTCAGGGGTGTGGTCATGCATTTGGGGGCGTGGCAAATGCACCATTGGGGCGTGGCTAACAACAAAATCACTAGGCTCTCAATTTGCCGGAGCGTCACATATGTCCAAGCACTCCTGACTTTCAGGACATCTAGCACCACAGTGTGTACAGAAAGAGTTCAGTCTTGGCCTGCGCCCACTGGGCTCACCAAACATTGGCATTGTCCCTACTAGAATCACAACATTTCACACACTATGCTGCTCTCTCCTACCTGTTCTTCTCACTTTTACCACATGTGGCTGCTGGTTTCTTTAGTTGCGGCTTGTCTGGATCCAGGAATGTTGGAGGACCCATTTCGAAAAAAAAAAATGGCTACATTTAGAAAATTACAGCCAGCCACGGCGTTAAATCAATAGCACCCACGATTAATAATTATGCCTTATACGTGAGTATGGTTTCTTTTTTTTTTTTTGTTCTAGTTCCCCCCACCAATGATCTTGATGGACATAGTGTGTGCCCCAGTGTGCTGATATAGTGTGTGCCCCAGTGTGCTGATATAGTGTGTGCCCCAGTGTGCTAATTTAGTGTGCGCCCGTGTGCTGATATAGTGTGTGAGCCAGTGTGTTAATATAGTGTGTTGGTGGGAGTAAGTGTGTTACTATAGTGTATGTGTGAGAGTGAGGTCCTGTGGGTTAATATAGCCTGTGTGTGTGAGTGGGTGCCAGTGTGTTAATATAGTGTATGTGGGAAGGAAGGTGGGGGGGAGGTCTAAATATAGTGTGGCAGGTAGGCTATTTAAGTGCAGGTTGGGGCTAAAATTGGTAGGGTTATGGTGGGGCTATTTAAATTAGTTGTGGGGCTTATTAATGCTAGGGTGGTTTGGTGATATTAATTAAATATGAGGCTGATTTTGGGGAGGAGGGATATTCATTAAATGTGAATATGAATTATTTAATTCCGGGCACGGTTGTGTAAAACGGTTATATTTGTTAAACATAAATGCAATATAATTTATTGCTGGGGCTGTTTGGAGGGAGGGAAATAGGTTTATATATTAAATGGGAATATTATTAATTTAATGTTGGGGCTGATTGGAGGGAAATAGGTCTATTTATTAAATTTGTTTGCTATTTAATGTCAGAGTTGGTTGGAGGGAAATAGGATTATTATTATTTTAATGGTGGGGCTGGAGGGAGGCCAACTATAAAACGTGGGTGCTATTGATTTAACACTGGGACTGGTTGGAGTTTTCTAAATTTTATGTACCTTTTTATTTTTCCAAATAGGGCCTCCAATATTCCAGGATCCAGACAACCAGCAAATGAGCTAAAGTAACCAGCAGCCACAGGTGGTGAAAGTGACAAGAACAGGTAGGAGAGAGCAGGACAGTCTGTCAACTGTCCTGAATCTGCTGGGACAGTCTCGAATTTGTCTGACTGTTTCGCTTAGGACAGTTGGAAGGTATGTCCCGCTTCACCGGGTACTGCTCGTGAAGGCAGAACTGTGTGCACACAGTATTGCCTGTGTATTTGTCTAAAATGATAACCATGCTACATCATAGGGTGTTACCCTGTCTAAAGTTACCCAGGTCCCCCAGAACCTAAATCCAGCTCTGGGCCAGGGTGTCATATTGACACCTAGTGCTCTACTTCTGCCAGTACCATCCATAATATTATTTTGTTTAGGTTAACCATAAAACAATTAATAACCCTGTTAGTATATAGGGCAATACGAAAACGAGCCCTTTTGCTGGCAAGAATATCAGGTTATTAAAGCAAACAGGCTTTTTGCATTTTGATAAATCCCAATTTTAATTAGCCAGGTATATAATATATATATATATATAATGCATTATTTACTTTAATCATTTAAGATTTATCACTTATAGTAATAAAGTATCGCTGGATTAAGCAACACTAAAATAGTCTCTTTTTATATTGATAAATATATATTGTAACGAAAACCATCCTTTAAGGATGGGCCGCTACTTATGGGCCACTGCTGTGTGCTTGTCCCCCCGGGCTAAAGTCTGCCAGCCAGCCCCTGATACCGCATTATGAAGGAGTCATGGAAAATCTGGCAACCAGGTTATAATGAGGAGAGAGACGCATCACATCTAGTCTGTACATTGATGAAATAGTAATATTTCCTATTGCAAAATGATTGATTTGCTTCGTACCAGAGGTACTAGGGCTACATATATAGCATCCCGGTGGTAATCGTATTACCGATTGCCACAATTCTGACATGTCTTATGCCTACAAAAAAAAATCTGATGGCAAAAAAACCACAAACTAAATACAAGCAGACTTACCTGAAAGACGAAGAGGCAGATGTCCGATGGCACCGCAGGCTGACAGGCAGTGATTCCGAATGGTGTGCGCAACTTAGTTGAATGGTAACTTAAAGCAGCGATGTCTGGACCCTGCAGGCTAAGTGTTTCAATACCGTGCCTTTGTCACTGACGTTGTGAAGTGGCACCGGCTTCTTCCTTCATCGAGATTGGTTGAAGTCGCCTTGCAAAACAGTCGTCATCGATACTGCGTCGGGAAGGAGGCGTTCGGAGTCAAGATGTCGGGGTAAGTCTTGTCGGGGTAGTCAGCATCAGCATCGATATGCTGACTACCACTGACGGGATTATGGTGACTCTACATTAACAGTTTTGTGTACACTAAACTGAGCAGTACAAAAGAGATGGCTCTAAAGTGGTAGAAGATCAGAATATTTATGTGATGTTTACACTTTTGCACAGTCTGTGTCTTCAGATGTTTGCACCTCCCCACACACCGAGGTGCACTTTTAGTTTGCGGAGGTGTCTCTTGAGAACATAGAGTAAACATGCACCATGATGTGAGCAGGGAGGATAATCTAGGTCAGGCCTGTCCAACCTGTGACCCTCCAGATGTTGTGAAACTACAAGTCCCAGCATGCCCTTCCAGCTATCAGCAGGTTGTCTACTGGCAAAGCATGCTGGGGCTTGTAGTTTCACAACACCTGGAGGGCCGCAGGTTGGACAGGCCTGATCTAGGTGCATGGGTGCAAAATCAAATGCTTTTATTGGTTATATTTCATGAGGACCTTCATGCTCTATGCTCTTTAGCCTCAAAGTTATAGGAGCAGGTGCTGTCACTTGCTTATCTTTGATCTCATATTATTCGTGTTTTCTATTTGTTCAGTGTTTCACAGGTCTCTATTTTATGAGACATTAGAGCATAATCGCTCTTGTAAAACAGAGGTGTGCTTAATTGAGGAAGCACAAGATGTGCACAGTTCTTTTGTTTCACAGTATACAGACAGCACAGTGCCTACATTATCAGCACTCCCCAAATTACCCATCGTGTATTCTGAGGTGTCTTCCGGGGTGTTAGTCTGTAGGTAAGAATCTGGTGCCTCACTCAGGACTCGTTTTACAACATCCTCCAACAGAACATATTAAGCCATGCGCCAGGGGCTGGACAATCTCTAGCAGGGGCCTCCAAGCACCAGCTTAATGGAGCGTAGTCTGTCCATATAATAGGCATAATCAAAATGCTGAGAGCCTGCTGAAGAGACCATTTATCAGAGAGGAGATCTATAGGAGAAAAGAAGTTGTGCACCGGGAAAAAGAGCGTATAGTCCTGTTTCCCCGTATGTTTTGCTCTCCAAACATCGTATACATCAAATTCAACAAGCAGCTGAGCAAAATTCTGGGCTAGAGACACAGCAGGAGGGGGGAACTGGGCTGCAGAAGGGGTAGACTTGTCTAATCTGGGATCCGGAGCTATATTAAAATCTCACATGTAGAAGAACGTGCCTTTCTTAATCTGCTGGACAGCTTGGAATGTGCGTCTGAAGAAAGGGATCTGCCAGGAGTTAGGGGTGTATAAAGAAACCAAGGTGATGGCCTGCTTGCCCAGGGATCCTACTAGAATGAGGTGGCGGCTCTTTTTATCAGTTACCCGCTTCTCCAATTTGAAGGAACACCCATCGTTGCGGACCTGGATGGCAAGGCACAGATTTGCAGCCAACATTAGAAAAGCAGCTCAGAAGCAGCTAGGCAGCAGCAGAGGGGAGCCGTGTACCAGAGGGCCTACGATATTCACAGGTACCACCCGCTCGGGTCTGAGAGCTGGCTGTAATTTAGCCCGCGGCTCAGGCCACAGTTGGTTTCCAGCTGTGTGCTGTGGGTGGTTCGGTCCCCCTTCGGGCGTCGATGGCACCGCTCGTTGTTAGAGGTCTGCTGACACTCTAAGTCTCCATCATTAATCTTCATTAAAGCGACATGTTCTTGGAGGGGTCTTTTGGAAGGGTCTTCTTGACCTTATTTAGAGCAAATATGTCTTTTGGACTTATATTGTGAAAGGAAGATCATGTGACCATTATATAACTTGTTTTCTGTATTGTGCAATACATGTTTTTCTGTTCTCTTAAAAGCACAGACACATAAAATTCAAGTTCATTAGTTCATTCTATTGAACGAATTGGTAAAGGGTTTTAATCGAAAGATCTCTCCCTGTCCAGCTTTCATGACCCAAGCCCTTAATTGTTATTCGTTTTCCCTTTCTTTCAAACTCTCATATTTGGTGCTCTTTTCCTTGATGATTAGTGTTTTTCAATCTCTGACCGAGAACCAGGAAGACCTCGAATATTCTTGTGTACTCACTTGGTGAGAATGAGGTTGTGGAGGACTGGTGCTCGTGTCGGGGAAGCAGCTGCGGATGCCCCATGTGGGCCTGGTTTGACGTGAAATTACTACAGTGCCTATTGTTATCGTAGATACATAAGGCGCCACAGTGCTTCGCAGCGCCGTACAATAAGGAAAATGGTACATACATAAAACAGGGATATACAAGGTAGACAAAATAAATGCAGACATGAAAAAATGATATGAAGGACTCTGCTCATTAGAGAGCTTACATTCTAAGTGGAAGAGGGCACAAGAGGAGCGAGTGTGGCTCAGAGTGGAGATTGGGACAGTTAGTGTGAATAGTGTTATCGGGGATAAGGTCACCTCTAAAAAAGAGATGGGTTTTCAAAGAACGTCTAAAGATTTGAAGGCTATATTTGAATACAATTCTGGAGGACACAAGGAGCCAGTGTAGGGATTTGCAAAGTTGTGGAGCAGTGAGAGAGGAAGATCTATTTCTAATCTCCTGTAAACTACCACTAATTGCTTTTTTGGACTGTGTGTAATGACACAACGTCCAATGTTTTCATTTCTTTCTTTCCACTGATTAAAGACTAAATAAATATTTTTCACCAGAGAAAAGGGCAGCACAGTCACTTACGTACTACTTTCTGAACAAAGCATTTCAGTCCATCATTACAAGTGCGTTGGTGTAATACAACACACAGCTTCTCACCTGTTGGTAGGGAGTCCTTCTCAAGCCAGAAAGAGTAGCGAAGGTGACAGAGGTCGTAATTGGTAAACTGGCCACATACAAAATGGTAACGGTACAGGTCATTTAAAAATAAAAAAATCGATCAGTCCGGTCAAGTCGGAATTTTTCATATATCTGGCCAGTAGATCGTGTTGGCCAGCAGGAACATTGAACTCCTAGCAATCTGGTTTTTCAACCACTGATTGACACTCAAGGACAATCTGAATCCAGGGGCTAGATTTACTAAACGGCGGGTTTGAAGAAGTGGAGATGTTGCCAAAAGCAACCAATCAGATTCTAGCTTTCATTTTGTAGAATGCACTAAATAAATGACAGCTAGAATCTGATTGGTTGCTATAGGCAACATCTCCACTTTTTCAAACCCGCCGTTTATTAAATATATCCCCAGGTGTCAAGCACGTTTACTGCGATGAAAAAAAAAATCCTGTTCATTGCTTGAGCCGAGAATATATGCAAATAAACACTACGAACTTTATTAATTTAACCATGTTAACTTTTATTATGGTACAAACATATAGGAACATACAGAAATAAGCAAATACAGTTTTTTGTTTTAATTTACACACAAAATTGAAAAAAACTATTCTTGCATGCTCTGCAATTTTTTATTTTTTTTATTTCGACAATAAACTCCTCTCCTCCCAAACTAGCAGCAATGTATGGATTCTGCTCACTACGGTTTATCAGCTGCATCCACTGCCAGTTGCACAATTTATATTCAAACTCCACGCTATGAACCCTGAACATCCTGGAACTGCAAGAGCCAGCAGGGGTGGCTTCTTGTCAGTCCATGGGGTCCCAGTAGGTTTTGCCAGTTGGATTGAGAAATGTTTGCAGCAGAAATAAAAAAATGCGCCTAGTGTCCTTCAAATCTCTCAAATCAGGAGATAAAAAAAAACAACAACATCACCAAACAACACACAAGAGTTGTCATGGTGGATTATTTTATAAACAAACATTTCGGGTAACTTAATTCAGCTGCCTTTCTTTGCCACCCACCAATTATGGTGATACAAATCACACTGGTGTTATGTATCAGGTTACTATACTGGGCTCTCACGCATGGCCTGTTCACCATAACGGGAGGATCAGAGAGTCCAGCAGCTGAGAGACCGACGCATTTCAGGGTAAAACAAAAAACAAAAAGACTGGTTCCAGTGCTAAGTATTGTAGCCTTAATATAAAGCACATTAATCTGGAAAGTAGAGAAAGCTGCTGATGAAATGAGAGGTAGTGTGATCTCCCAGTTACACAAGTACAAAAAAAGGGGAGAAAAATGTAATATATCTCACTGACAAAAATTACATAATAAGTATTGTTGCAGAAACAAACATGTAAATGTATTAAATCCCCAAAAAAACAGGAAAGATTGCACAAATATCCAATTAACATTCTCATAAGTAATTACAAAATAACATTAGGGATAAAATCAAACAGTCACTGTTACTTGCAAATAAATCACTAAGCAAAAGTGCAAAAAGTACAATAGAGGTCAAAATATCTTAATGTCTATAGTCTTTACAGCACAATATAGAAAATCCCAAAGCATGTTGTCCTCCAGAGGAATGGGTTTTTGTTGGAGTACATATTTTCACAGAGCCAAACAAGTACATTAAATGTGAGGTAGAAAGGGTGACGTGTAGACTATATTAACTTCCAATATGTATTAAACAGAGACTCATGTTCCTCGGAATCCTTAAGTTGGGCAGATGGAAGGGATCACAATAGTGGAGAGGAATGTCATAAACGATGTTCGCTCTCATGTGGAGCCGACTGCCCCGCAAAGCCGCAGGTGAATTTCTTAAGCTGCCGCTTGTGAATATGAAAAGCTGTACAGAGCTGTAGCGGTGGGGGGGCTGTAATGCCAGACCCAACACAGATCTGCCGCTCGAGAAAACTCTGATTTCCAGCTAATCAGGCAGAATCCACACAAACTATCGGTAGTAGAAGGTGGACGATCGCGATCCCGATTCAGGTGTATATTATTCAGGGATCTTCAGTCTCCAATGCAGAGCAAAGTCAAACAGCGGAGCAGAAGGCGAGCAAGATGATGATCTGTACTCTGTATTGTGCATATACAGACCCACACAAACACATGTAATAAAGGTTAAATCCATTCTAGGTATAAGAGAGCAATCCAATATGAACTTTGACGCGTTTCTCAGCACATACTTTACTACAAAGTAAATGAAGATAGGAAACACACCTTTGATCCCTAACTTTTACTGCTATTACCACTGTCCAGCCATAGGCCAGACAATGGCAGTTTTTGAAACTCCCGATGCCAACGTCCATAGAAATGGACTTTCCTTGGAGAACTGCATTTCCTGTATATTGGTTTATAGCATGTAAAGTCTCCCATTCACTGGAAGACATTATGCATTTTCTTTCTCTATGTAGAATGGTTTATCTGCTAAGCCATTACTATACTACCATAAACCTCCAACAACTGCACTTTACCCACACCATGGCACAGGGAAAGACTATTCCTATTGGACACCCATGGAAGACCTTTTTGGGCTCCATAACAAGTCTAAAGCCTTTCTTGAATCTGTTGAATGGTTTCTATAGAACAATTAGGAGAATATAAAATACAAAAACACCAATTACATTATTAATGTTGACGCTGGGATGGGGCAATAATGCTTGAAGGAGACCTTTTGTGGCATTTCCGATCATAGCTGTCCCGCCTTCCCTCTCTGCCTCTGACTTCGCTACCTTTTTCTCTTCCAAAATTTAAGCCATTAGACAGAACATCTCCTCCTCCTTTCCCTCTCCCACCACCCTCATTGCTTCACCTCCCCCCATTAACCAGCTGTGGTGCTCCTTCACCCCTACATCAGGTGAAGAAGTTCGCTCCCTTATTCTTTCCTCTCCACCCTCTACCTGTCCTCTTGATCCCATCCCATCCCCTCTCACCTCCTTCGCTCTCTCTCTCCTACTGCCTGCTCTTACCTCGCACACCTATTCAACCTATCACTCTCCTCTGGTGTAGTCCCATCCTCATTCAAGCATGCTCTTATCTCCCCTATCCTCAAGAAACCCAACCTTGACCCCACCTCTCTTGCAAACTACCACCCTATCTCTCTTCTCCCCTATGCCTACAAACTACTTGAGCGGAGTTTCTGCAGCCGCCTCACCTGTCACCTCTCTGACAACTCCCTCCTTGACCAACTCCAATCTGGCTACCGCCCCCTCCACTCCACCGAAACTGCCCTTTACGCTGATGACATTCAGCTCTACATCTCTTCTCCTGATCTTTCCTCCTCCCTCCTCTCTCGTGTGACTGACTGCCTCTCAGCTATCTCTTCCTGGATGTCCTCACGCTTTCTTACAATTAACATCTCAAAAACTGAACTTATTGTCTTTCCTCCGCCCAGACTCCAATCACACCACGACCTCTCTATCGTTGTCAATAACTCCACTATCTCCTCTGTCACCCAACTCCGCTGCCTGGGTGTCACTCGACTCCTCTCTCTCTTTTGCCCCCCACATTCAATCCCTCGCCCAAGCCTGTCGCTTCCAACTCCGTAACATTGGCCGCATCCGTCCCTTTCTCTTTCAGGATGCCACCAAAACTATCATCCATGCTCTCATCATCTCCCGCCTCGATTACTGCAACCTTCTCCTTACTGGCCTCCCCCACCTTGCCCCCCTCCGCTCTATACTCAATGCGGCTGCAAGACTCATCTTCCTCTCACGCTGCTGCTCCTCCGCCTCTCCACTCTGTCTCGCCTTACACTGGCTCCCCTTCCCCTACAGAATCCTTTTTAAACTCCTTACCACCACTTACAAGGCTCTCTCCCAGTCTACTGCCCCTTATATCTCTAACCTCCTCTCCATTCACACTCCTGTCCGCTCCCTGCGCTCAGCCAATGATCGCCGCCTCTCCTCCACACTGATCACCTCTTCCCACTCGCAAAACCAAGTATTCTCCCGTGCTGCCCCCCTTCACTGGAACAACCTCCCTCGCTCCATCCGTCTCTCCCCCAATCTGTGCTCCTTCAAACGGGCACTTAAAACTCACCTGTTCCTCAAGGCCTACCCAACCATCCATTTAACCTCTCATCTCTTCTGCTCATCCTCCCTTGACCCCTCATCTCTCTTCCCTTTAATTCACTGGCTCCCTTTTGTGTGCCTGACTTTGTTTACCCTCCCTTAGGATGTAAGCTCGAATGAGCAGGGCCCTCTTCCCTCCAGTCTCCATACCTGTTCTTCTGCTCCGTCTCTACTGTATCTGCCCTCCCAGAGTTTCTGAAGTACTGGTACTGTGTGTTTATTGTTCTGTACTGTTCTACCCTGTATAGTCTACTGTATAGTCTACTGTTTGTACTATGTGCGGCGCTGCAGAAACCTTGTGGCGCCCTAAAAAATAAACAATAATAATAATAATAATAATAGCTCCCTATCGTTTAATATGTTAGTATAACGTCAGGCTGTTATTGTATGCAAATGCTAACCTTCTATTTTACATTTCTCTACATACTGAGTAGCTTTATCTTCTAATTACAGGAAACGAGACTGGTATGAACTGAAACACTGATAAAATATGACCAAATCTTCTATGAGTAGTCCATACTACAGAAAGCTACTGAACAGTTTCTCAACTGAAATTCTGGACAATGAAGAATGGGCCATTTTTTGTCAAGTATTGTATCTTATTCATGAGGATTCCTGAGAGATTATACATTCAAATAGTTTGTCATTCGTTTGCAAATATTTTAAAAAGGGGTTTTCCACAACTTATTAAACCTATTTTACCCCAATCCCCTCTTACCTGTAAGAGTAATTTAGTGTGAGATCCCCACCATTTGTTTCATACAGCAGGGCCCTTGCACTCACATTAAAAGCAGGGACCTCTACCGAAACAAACAGTGGGGATACCAAGGGAGATAAATTAGTCCTCACAGATTCCTAGGGGTAAATGTATCAAGCTGAGAGTTTCTGGCGGGTTTGAAAAGTGGAGATGTTGCCTATAACAACCAATCAGATTGTAGCTATCATTTTTAGTATGTACTAAATAAATGATAACTAGAATCTGATTGGTTGCTATAGGCAACCACTTGCAAAGCTGACGAAAACACGCAGCTTGATACATTTACCCCCTAGAATACACACAGTCAATGCGCACTGCTGTCCGTCCTTCTCTAATGACAAATACAAGAACGACCCTGGGGTCAATTTCCTATCTAAAATCCTTCGCACTCCTCCATGCTCTATATATATCCAGTGATTTGACCTGGAGCCAGATTGTGCAAAAATACTTTGTCTCGTGTCCAAAAGATGTGTTCGAGAAATAGGTGCTTCATTGCGGGAAAGAAGTCGTGTCCTATAACAGATCAAATATTATTACATTAAAATTTAATAAAAATGCAAACAGAACATTAATAACCATCACTAGGGGAGCAACAAATATCATCATCTAGAGTTTAGCTTGTGTGTAATAAAGCATACAAGTAAAACAGATGGAGCATGTAACTTTTCCAACTTGCACTAGACAGATAAAAGCTTAATGCTGATTGGTTTCTATGTTTCAGTGGAACTTTTGAACTTAAATTCAATGTTTGCAAACGATCTATAATGGATAGAAACGCATAAATGTCACAACAAGCTTTATATGTTTTTCCCTAGTTCAACCCAGCCTTCATTCACTTTAAATCATTTCTGAAAATACATGTCCTATTGTTATTAAGTCCTCTATACACTATAATGTTCCCATCATCGTACCTCCCAAGTGTCCCGATTCCAGCAGGACAGTCCCGATTTCAGGTGGAAGGTCGCGCTGGAATTGGAACAGTTGGGAGTTATGCCCACAGAAGCGTTACAGAGAACTCCCGGTTAGTACAGTAAAATGGATTTTGGGTCCAAGACGAGCTTCAACAAAATGGCCACCACCCAGGCCCGGCGCTCCCATTAGGCAAGGTTAGGCACTTGCCTAGGGGGCCGGGCTCTGGAGGGCACCACAGAATTCTAAAAGACTTTAAAACTGTGCGGCGACCGCTGACCATACCTGTCACGGCCGCCGCACAGCATCAGATGGACGGGGAGGGGGGGGGTGAAGAGGCTATTTTGTCACCACCGCCGCCTCTCTGCTCCGTCTCCTCCCCTCCACTCACTAGTGTCAGTGAGTGGAGGGGAGGAGACGGAGCAGAGAGGCGGCGGTGGTGAGACAAGGTAAGGACAGGAGGGAAGAGGGCGATTTTTTAAAAATGCCTAGGGCGCCA